>NW_023425436.1:293697-360829 GCF_014108245.1 Pipistrellus kuhlii
GGATGGGAATTGGCTTATGGTGTTAGGGACTGAAAAAAAAAAAAACCACTTTTAAGCTTCCAGAACGGAACGGGCAACGAACACGCGATCGGTTTTCCGGGGGCAGAGGTGCTTCCCGGAGGAGGATTAGCCCCGAGTGACCTCAGGCCTGGAGTGAGTGGTGAGTGAGTGGAGCAGGAAAACCCGCGTGTGGGTCGGTTAGGTCTTCCCACTCCCTCTATTCTGATTCATCACCAGGCGCTCATTGGTTTTCACAATCCTTGCCTCTGAAAGGGTGGCCTTCTCACCCATCAGACCCGATGCTACCGTTTCCATAGCAGCAGCATCAAACACACGTGCTCATGCATCGGAGTCACCATGGTTCCTGAGGTTGGGGGGGGGGGGAGCAGATGTCCTGAAATTCCGTAAGCCTTCTCCTTCTCCTTCCCCGTGGGCCGTGGGCCTGCACGCCCAGTCAGTCTCTTGGCTTGTTGGCTGTGTGGGCAACAAGGAAGGACAAAGTGTCAGAAGACGTGATCTTTCCGGGCTGTCTTCTGGAATTCTGGTCAACCTGGGCACCGGGTGGACTGACAGCCGAGCGTGCCGTCAGAGCACTTGCATTTCAGGGCTCAGGCCTCTCCAGGTGTCTCTGGATTTGCAACTGGGGGGGCGTGGGGGGGGGGGGGGAAGGTGGCAGAAATAGGCATCTCTGGGAGTTTCTGGCGCCGTGGGGCAGCCATCTCCCCCGGAATCGGCCAGAAAATGGGGGGGGGGGGGATGTCCCACGTGTTTGGAATCGAGTGGACTCTGGAGAGTTCCGAGGCACACAGGGTGCTTTACCTTCCTTCCCCATTCTTCTCTCCCCGCGCCTCAAGATGCGGGAAGAATTAGATGCCCAAGTAGGAAAGGCACAAGAGAAACTACGACAGGTAGGGTTCCTCAGCCACCCACAGGGTCTGAGGTTTAACGGGGAAACACTGTGCATGGGGGCGAGTCCCGGAGTCAGGGGTTTTTGGCAGCGTCTTTTCAGCTGAGGGCAAGCTCTCCTGTGCGATTTGTTATGGGGGAGCCAGGAAGGGGTTTCAAGAAATGTCTTGGGCTTGGATTTTTGCTTGTGAGTGGCTCTCCCGGCAGCATTTCAGCCACCGTGTGCACGTGGCGGCTGTCATGTGTCCTGACGGAGCACACATTCCCTGTCAAGCTGTGGGTCTCACATGGCCCGGCCTGCTGGGGCGTCTCTTTAGGGGACTGAAGGAGAGAGCAGGGACAGGCTGTTGGGTTTCGCCCAGGGCTGAGATGGCTTTTGAAAGGTTTGTCGGGGGCCCTAGGGGAGGGAAAGGAAGTACCGAGGATGGAGGACGAGCTGTGAGCCAGTGCGTCCCGACCAAAGGAAATGCAGGCTGACCTGCCTCTTCCTTCCAGCGCAGAGGCTCCACCCGGCTCGCCTGGAACCCGGAACGAGGCTGCCCAGGTGCCGGTAACCCACCAGTTGGCACTAGCCCTTTTCTCGGACTAATTGCTTGAAGCATATAGGTTAAAAAGAAATCATGCTGGGGGAAGGGGGGTCCCCAAGGCTTACAGACTTGGGGAAGGCAGGCATTAGAGAAGTAGGGAAAAGCAAAAAGAACTAAAAGACATTCCTCCAAGAGGATTTACACCCCCCCCCCCCCGCCCTCCCATAGGAAATGGCACAAGGAGAGCATTAGGGGATCTCTGACCCCCTTGGAGGCAGGGGGTGTCCAAGGCCTGTGGCCCCTTGGCTGTGAATTTGAGAAGCCTAGTACTTGCAACACACACTAAAAAACACCCAAAACCTACCTTGGTACTCAGGGGCACCCGCCCAGCTTGGGGTGCTGGTCTCTGTCATTCGCCCCCGCTGCCAGTGCCGGCCGCTGGCCCCGGTGCTCCTGAGGGTTTCTCCACCTCCTCCTGCTCGCTCCTGCGGGGCAACTGGGGCAGTAGCTGCCACTCGCACCGCTTGCTGGTGGCCCCAATCGCTCTGCTCTGTGCCGGTGGGAGTGGGGCTGCCAGCAGACTGGCCTGGGGTGACCTTGCAGCCCCCAATCCCTTTCAAGATACACGAGGTCGTGTATTTGGCCCCTAGTAAAGGAAAAAAGAAAGAAAAAAGTTGTAAAAAGTGCAGCTAGCTTGCTGGGGTTGACCAGATGGCCCAACAAAATCGAGTCGACCAGATGGCCCAACAAAATGTGGCCGCCAGAACGGGGGAAGCGTCCGGGGGTAGTGGGTGACCCAGAGCTCTCCCGAGGCGCGTTTTTGGGGGGGGGGGGAAAGGCCGGCTCCAAGGTTAGACATCCCTCCTCCGCCGCACCAGGTCTTCCAGCAGGCCCCAGAAGTGACTGACAGCCGCGGAGGGGGTTTTCTTTTTCCGGGAATGCCAGTCAGTCCAGGCAAAAGCGGCCCCCCAACTGCACGCACACACGCCCGGGGCTCCCCGGGGACGTCCGTCCGTGCCGTGGGCAGGTCGCAGTTGGTCACAAACGGCATTTCTCACCTCCAGGCCCGTTTCTGCTCTTCCCACTGGGGCGTGCGTACATGCAGAAACGGGCCTGGAGGTGAGAAATGCCGTTTGTGACCAACTGCGACCTGCCCACGGCACGGACGGACGTCCCCGGGGAGCCCCGGGCGTGTGTGCGTGCAGTTGGGGGGCCGCTTTTGCTTGGACTGACTGTCATCTCTGGGAAAAAAGGAACAAAACAAAAAAATCCCTCCGCGGTTAGATGTCACTTGGGAGCGGCCGTGTTGGCCGCCCTGGGGCCTGCTGGAAGACCTGGTGCGGCGGAGGGATATCTAAGGCCGGAGCCGGCCCTTTTTCCTCCAGAACGGGGCTCGGGAGAGCCCTGCAGGGGTCGCCCACCAGCCCCGGACGCTTCCCCCGTTCTCGCAGCCGGATTTCGCTGGGCCATCTGGGCGACCCGATTTTCGTTGGGCCATCTGGTCGACCCGATTTCGTTGGGACATCTGGTCAACCCCAGCTCGGGATGGGCTATCTGGTCGACCCCAGAAAGCCACCCACCCTACCCACCACTCCCCCTTTAGCCACCCCCCACGCTCCTCCCACGTTCTCCCCTCACCCGCTGCTGCTTCGGGGGAAGAGAAACGGGGAAGATGGAAATGTGGGACAGCTTCGCAGGGGGGAAAAAGCCTAAGACCAAGCCAACGAAGCCGCAAAGCTTCACACGGGTGAGCACCGCACTCACCCGCCTTCGGGCACCGGAGCCCGCAAGCAGCCCCGAGGAGGGGGCGAGCAAAGTGGGATCAACGAGGCACAACGTTTGACCGAGGCGTGGTCCAACCCACAGAACGCCAAGCTGGCCGCCAGCCACCGAGCGCAGGGTTCTCCTACTAACCTAACCTGGTGGCACAAACCCCTAACTCCTTGGGTTCCCTTCACCGCTTGTGCCGGCCCCCGTAGGCTTGAGGAAGCTGGCACCCAACCGCCAGGGACCCTCGACCACCAGCACCCGCAGGGGTCTGCCCGTGTCTGCTTGTGGGCTTTGACAAACCGCTACTACCGCGGTGCCCTTCTATGAGCCTCACCGGGGACTTGTCTCCTAGGCCCAACAAATGAGCCCCAGGAAAGCCCAGAAAACACCACTCTCCACGGCCTCTCTCCCCAGGTCGCCTTTCCCATACAACTTCAAATTGCCTTTCCACACACCTCTAACCGGGTGGGCCTCCCCCCCCCGGGCGTGGAACAGCCGGGGTCCAGTTCCCCTCGGAGCACGGGCGTCTGTGGCTGCTGCCCCCCTTCATCTGCGCCGCCACACTTACCTCCACCTCCCCCAGGGAGGAAACAAAGGGACCACAAGCACCTGGCCTAACACCCGCGTGCGAGCCACAGCCCCACGCCTTTTGCTCCACGGGGCCCCAAGGGCGCACAAGCCGGCCGCAAAGGAGGTGCCCAAACCCGTCAAGCCTCCGAGCGTGTCTTGCACGGCCTGCAACACGGAGAACGAGTGTCAACCGCACAGCAAAGGCGCCCGCCCTCTGCGCGAATAGCCTTCCGGGACGCGGCAAGCGGAAATCGGAGCGTGAGCCTCACAACGCTTTTCTCTCGCGAGAGTGGGGCGGCAGCCCGAGGAAGAGGTTGAAGACACCTGCGGAGCGGAGCGGAGCCCGCCAGGTGGGGCTTGCTAAGCCGCACCAGGTTGCACACAAGGGCCCCCGGGAGAACGAATGAATGCCAGGCCCCGCGTGGGCCGCCTCAGAGGCAAGGGCAGAGGCAGGCCAGTGGGCCAGTACAAGCCCGAGCCCTGCGCCCAGAGAGCCAACCAATTCGTTTGCGATCAACTCTAGGGAGCTCGCCCTTCTCCCCTTCAGGCCAGAAAAGGCCGATCCCGCGCTCTGCAGCCGGTGGCAGGGCTGAACCACACACGGAATCCCTGTGTCCACAAGACCTGGTTTGCCCTCCTGGGCTGGGCCAGCCACACACGCTTGGGTCGGGAATTGCTTAAAGCAAAGGCCCATCTCCCTGTAAAAGCACAAGCTTCCCACTACACGTAAGCACCGAGACCCAGCAGCGACCCCTGGGGCTCTCTCAGGCACTGGGGCCCTAGCCCCTTACACCTCCGCGCCATCCCCGGATCCCAGGGAAATTCCATGAAGGAGCGCGCCTCCGGAGGACCGCAGCGTCCTACACGCGTTCCGAGTATACCGTGGGCCGGCCCCCACCTCGGTAACAAGCCCCAGAAAAGCCTCACCAGATGACCGGCACCCAGTGTCCGTGGACAAGCCTGCCAATGCCCTCCACTCGTTCCCTGCAGGGTCCACGCCGGCCCCATTTCGTAGCAGCACGGCACCCTTCCCCTCCGGTTCTCCAAGGAGCCCCCCCCAAGGGGGCTCCTGAGGGCGCTGCTATGACAGCCATTTGCCAAAACAACCCCACAGCCCTGGGGATACCAAATCTCAGAATGAACCAATGAAGCCGCCTTAATCATGAAAGGCTCCTTAAGAGCAACTGGGCATATCGCTACAGACCCTCGGGTGGGCGCCAACGCGGCCCCCACGGCCTTGTGGGCTCTGCGGCTCCTTGGACGCGGCCCTCGGGCGCTTCCACGAGCGAGCAGGCAGACCCGCGAGCCGGCACCCAACTCGGCCCCCACGGCCCTGTGGGCTCTGCGGCTCCTTGGACGCGGCCTTCGGGCGCTTCCACGAGCGAGCAGTCTCGAACCCCGGTCCGGCACCCAACTCGGCCCCCACGGCCTTGTGGGCTCTGCGGCTCCTTGGACGCGGCCCTCGGGAGCTTCCACGAGCGAGCAGGCTCGACCCCCGGTCCGGCACCCAACTCGGCCCCCACGGCCTTGTGGGCTCTGCGGCTCCTTGGACGCGGCCCTCGGGCGCTTCCACGAGCGAGCAGGCAGACCCGCGAGCCGGCACCCAACTCGGCCCCCACGGCCCTGTGGGCTCTGCGGCTCCTTGGACGCGGCCTTCGGGCGCTTCCACGAGCGAGCAGTCTCGAACCCCGGTCCGGCACCCAACTCGGCCCCCACGGCCTTGTGGGCTCTGCGGCTCCTTGGACGCGGCCCTCGGGCACTTCCACGAGCGAGCAGGCAGACCAGCGGGCCGGCAACCAACTCGGCCCCCACGGCAGACCGAGCAGGCAGACCCGGGAGGTCGGAGGCCCCCCCACGGCCTTGTGGGCTCTGCGGCTCCTTGGACGAGGCCCTCGGGCGCTCCCACGAGCGAGCAGTCTCGAACCGCGGGCCGGCACCCAACTCGGCCCCCACGGCCTTGTGGGCTCTGCGGCTCCTTGGACGCGGCCCTCGGGCGTTTCCACGAGCGAGCAGGCAGACCCGCGGGCCGGCACCCAACTCGGCCCCCACGGCCCTGTGGGCTCTGCGGCTCCTTGGACGCGGCCCTCGGGCGCTTCCACGAGCGAGCAGGCAGACCCGCGGGCCGGCACCCAACTCGGCCCCCACGGCAGACCGAGCAGGCAGACCCGGGAGGTCGGAGGCCCCCCCACGGCCTTGTGGGCTCTGCGGCTTCTAGGACGGGGCGGGGCCCTCGGGCGCTTCCACGAGCGAGCAGTCTAGAACCGCGGGCCGGCACCCAACTCGGCCCCCCCGGCCCTGTGGGCTCTGCGGCTCCTTGGACGCGGCCCTCGGGAGCTTCCACGAGCGAGCAGTCTCGAACCCCGGTCCGGCACCCAACTCGGCCCCCACGGCCTTGTGGGCTCTGCGGCTCCTTGGACGCGGCCCTCGGGCGCTTCCACGAGCAAGCAGGCAGACCCGCGAGCCGGCACCCAACTCGGCCCCCACGGCCCTGTGGGCTCTGCGGCCCCTTGGACGCGGCCTTCGGGCGCTTCCACGAGCGAGCAGTCTCGAACCCCGGTCCGGCACCCAACTCGGCCCCCACGGCCTTGTGGGCTCTGCGGCTCCTTGGACGCGGCCTTCGGGCGCTTCCACGAGCGAGCAGTCTCGAACCCCGGTCCGGCACCCAACTCGGCCCCCACGGCAGACCGAGCAGGCAGACCCGGGAGGTCGGAGGCCCCCCCACGGCCTTGTGGGCTCTGCGGCTCCTTGGACGCGGCCTTCGGGCGCTCCCACGAGCGAGCAGTCTCGAACCGCGGGCCGGCACCCAACTCGGCCCCCACGGCCTTGTGGGCTCTGCGGCTCCTTGGACGCGGCCCTCGGGCGCTTCCACGAGCGAGCAGGCAGACCCGCGGGCCGGCACCCAACTCGGCCCCCACGGCAGACCGAGCAGGCAGACCCGGGAGGTCGGAGGCCCTCCCCACGGCCGGGTGGGCTCCTGCGGCTCCCTACGGACCGGCCCATGGGCGCTCCCAGGAGCGGGCGAGCCCTGGGGATAAGCAGCACCCGGGGCGGACCCCGGAGGTGCTGGCCCCCGGCCCCCAGGGCACTCACATCTCAGCCAGGAATCGCCCTGAGGCGCACACACCTTATATATCTGGTGGTACAATCTCCCAAGAACGGGATGAATTTTTGAAACGGAGAGTAACCGGGGGCAATCGGATATCGCCTCCGGGCTCCTGGAACTCTGCCTCGGGCATCGAGATCAAATTTTAGCCCTTACCTGGCTCCGGAGCTATAGAAAAGTGACGGCAAGGTAGCGACTGCCGATGGGATAAAAGTCAAACAAAGGTGCATCTGAAGGGGCGGGGGCAGGGGCGGGGTCGAGAGACCACCGCTGCCCCCCAAGACCCCCAAATTCATCTCGTTCACCTCGGAGCGTCTCGCGTCCGGCTCGAACGTGGGGGGGGGGGGGGGAGTCTCCAGCAAGGCCCAAGGCGACCAGCAGAGACCTCCAGGCCGGCATGGCGAGACCCTGGCCGCAGAAGGCCCATTTGGAATTGGTTTTTTTTCCAGGAAGCTGCCGGGAGGGGGGACAGACTCCCCACGTGACTTCCTGGGGCCCCAGGAGCACGTGGGAGCTCCCGGGACACGCGAGCACGCTCTCAGGGAGGACTTAGCTGCCCCCCGGGCGGGGACTGACCGCCAAGCCGAAGCTTTGCAAGTCCTCAAGGGACTGCCATGGCCGGGGCGGGTTGTAGTCTACAACTGAAACCGGGTCCTAACACGGAAAACACGCTCTGATCGTCTTCATTTTCTCTCTGCCTCTTTTTGTTCTTGTGCTTTGCCTTTAGGGATCTAACAGCCGGGCTCCTTGCCCGCAGACCAGCAGGCCGAGCCGGATCACACCTTCCCAGAGACACTTGGGTGCAGAAGCCACTAACCCGACAGGGGGCCCAGTGTGCCGGGACCCCGTCCTTGGGGACAGCGTTCACAGGTGGCGGGGAGCTACATGTCACCCAATCAGACCTGGCAACCTTGTGCTTTCTCCCCACTTGCCCTTTCCTACCTTACTTGGCTGAGTTAAAAATCCTCTCTGGTCGATACACCCGGCGAGGGGCCTATCCCCTGGCTGGACCCTGGTGGCACACGTGGCTCAAACAGGGGACCACAGTTCTCCGTGGAGTCCCTGAGGCTCTGTCAGGTTCGCTCTCAGGACATTTGACAGAGGAAGGAAGCAGAGGTGGCTTGGGTCTGACCTGTCCTCCAGCCCAAGACCCCAGAGCTCCTCACCTACTCCGAATGCTCACCCCCTCCTACCTGCAGCGGTTGCTTTCATGTCACTAAACATGTAGACACGAAATGCACTCGGCCATGGCACGTATCAGGCAAAGAGCCCAGAGCACCGGCTGCGAGACATGTGTGTTCCTAGCAGGACTTACCTTTGCACCCACGTTTTCCTCCGTGTCCCACACGGCCTGCACATGGGTCGCACCGGGGACCGCCTGCCGGCGCCGGTGCCGTTGTTTTGCCGCAGCCCAGACTCCCCACAGCGAGGCTCTATAGGAGACAGAAGACAAGCCCGGCAGGGCCCGTGGGGGACTGAGGAGCTGTGTCCTGGGGCAAGCGGCGACCATGCCGACTCACGCCCAGAAGCGGTTTCTCCGTGGCCTTTCTTAGTCCAAGGAGCCGGCCAGGCTCCCACGGCCTCACAGCCTGCTTACACATCACTGGTGGCCTCACTGTACCCCCATGGGGTGGGAATGGGGGGGGGGGACAGGAAGGGGCCCATGTCCCCGTTTCCCATTCAGCAAACATGCCTGTTCCTCACTGAAGTAGGTGAAACAGTTCCCGGAAACTGCCTCGAACCCCAGGCGCCGGCGAGAAGGAAACAGATGCTGCTGGTTGGGGATCATCTCCTCCCGTGGCCCCGCTGTGTCCGGCAGCAGCTGGCTCCCAGGCCCAGATGGGACTTGTGCACTCAAGCGGCCATAAAGGCACGTTCCCTTTGGGACTGCCCTTCCCTTTGCCCTGAGGCAGGTGTGGGGGCCCTGGGGTCTTTCTCGGGGGCACACAGGCAATGTGCGCGGACAATCTTGCCACCCACAGTTCACATGAGCGCAGACAGATGAAAGGGAGCCTTTTGAGAGCAGCAGAGAAAACGTGGGCCACCCCTCCCCTCCCGCCAACTTCTGTGCAGAGGGCCTCGCCGCCCCTGCAGCGTGAGCATTCCGTCGCAAGGGGACGGAATGCTCCCCACCGGCACCCGGGACCCTTGCGGCCCGCGTACACTGCCTGACGCTGTTCCGCTTGAAACACAGGACAGGCTTAGGGAAGTTTAGAAATTACGGGGACCAAGGAGGAAGCACAGGGCTGCAGAGCAGCAGAAGGTCTATTTCTATCGAATGGGGGAGCTGAACAGCTGCAACAGGTGCATTTCCATAGAATGAGGCCGCTGGGACCTGCAAAAGGCCTGAGTTTACTAAATCCGGGGATGGAGCCCCTCCTCCAGGAGGAGAAGGAGGAAGCCCAGGGGGAAGAGGGAAACAATAAGGGCGGAGCGGGGAGAACCTCACCTGTCCCATGTGAGGTTGGACCTTTGGGCTCAGGAGTTTCCATAGTAACCAACCCGAGGATACAGTGACCCATCAGAGGGGACACCAAGGCACAAGGCCCTGCGGCCTTTACAAGGTGTGCCCGTGCATACCGCGGGCTCTGCGGTATTCACCGGGATGTGCCAAACCCGCGGTGCTAGCCGGGACGGCCATGAACAAGCCGCAGGGAAAAGGAGCTCCGTGGGCCCCTTCCCCTCTCCCCTCGGGGGAGTCTGTGCTTGCTCTTCAATAAACCGCCACCGTGGCCCGGCCACCTTCTGCCTGCGGCTTCCTTCTTCCACCGCGGCGGTCAGAGGATCCGGGTTCCGGTCCGAACATTCCCGGTCAGTCTGCTGGGGACACCGACCCGTTTCCCACCCGAGAGCCAGGAGCCACGGCTCTCAGACCTTATTTGGGCACCGGGACCATCCGGACTGCCGCTTACCCCCGAGCCTCTAGCCCTGCCTCGCCGCTGGCTCATTCCCTTTCGAGATCCTAGCTGACCGTTTGCAGTTCAAATCCTCGCCTCCAACAGGGTCCCCAAAACTCGGGGACCGCGATGTCACCCTGGGGCATGCTGGTAACGGCGGTCATTATAAGGGTCTTCCTCCTCCCAACTGGTGGGCGGAGTTATGACATTACTGGCACCTGTCACAGAGACATCTCCAAGACATTGAGCCATCAATCAGCGCCTGCCAAAGTGTCCTGGAGCCCACCCCTTCCTGTTCTGCCCTGGGTCCAACCCTCTCCTGTTCCTCCCTTAAAAAGACCCCCAGACCAGTCACGTGCTGCTGATCCTCCACGTCCAGGCGGCAGCCCGGCTGGGTCCATCCCCCCTCCCGACTCCTTCCATTCTGACTTCTCTACCTCCGTAATGAGTCCCGCTCATTACTGGGGAATAAACTTCACTTTAAAGCTCCTTGGTGGTCAGTTTCCTGCGCCTCAAACCTTACAGTCATTAGAAACCAGCTGTGATGGACCAGGAAGGAAAAGGTCCGGAGGGGACTCTCTTTGGGCCAAAAAGAGCCCCCCTGGTAGCAGTAACAGCTACAAACCACAAGAGGGCGACACTGTCACAGGGTCCCAGCCCCGGAGCCCTCCGCTTCACACAACAGGCCAAGAGCTTGTGGAAAAGGACCTTCTCTTGTGTGTGTGTTCCAGGGTTTTCAGGAAAAGCACACCCGGCACCAGGCCCTAGGAGTCTGGGCGCTGCACACAGGAAGTGCAGGGAGGAGCAAGAATAAAACGAACGGAGAAATGGGTTTGGAAGGAAGTGTGAGCGTTCGATGGTCTGAGGAGGCTCTCACTAGTCCTGAGAAGGAGAACCCCTATTTTGTAAAAACAAAACAAAACAAAACAAAAAACAGCCGCTGTTTGGAATTTCCTGCTGTTTTTCTAAGACGGCCTCTTATTCTGAAAAAATGTTTGCCTTCTAGCCTGCTTGTAAAACGAGGATCATAAAATTAGCCGTCTGACCTTGCAGGCCAAGACTGGGTATGCCCATACATTTGGCTGTGTTTGTTTTCAAGAACAGCAGCGAGCGAGATAACCGCTCATCGCACAGAGCTCCTTAATAAAAAGGGAAGCTCTGCTTGTACCTTTGCTCACAATTTGAAATCTTTTTTCTCTAAGCCCACCGCGGTGAGACAAGTGAATCTCCAAACTCTCCCGCCTTGATTGTCATGGGTCTCTGTAACAGTCCCTCATGGGAGGAACACGAGTGGGCCCGTTTCCACTCCCGTTAATCAACGGCATTTGCACCACATAAGCCCTCACGTCGGATCTATGGCCTCGGGACCGATATTCTGCTCATCGTTGCAGGCAGGGCTGCAACGGGGGGGAAATTGGTGCTTACTGAGGAGGGTCAGATACATATAATAAAAAGTCCACATAATGAAGAAAAAAAAATCACAAGGAAAGTTTAACTCATCCATTGGGAAACCTGGCTAACGTCTTTCCCAAATAACCCCCTAAGGGTTTCCCTTTTACGTCCTGGGCATCCGAGTCGTGTTTGGTTATAAAAACACCAGCAAACAGCTCTGCTTCCTGTTCCGCACCCTGCAGTACCCTTTCCCTCCCACCAGAGAGCGCACTTCTGACTCCCTGGTTTATGCCTGCAGGGTGTTTTGTGTGGTTTTTTTAAATATATTTTTATTGATTTTTCACAGAGAGGAAGAGAGAGGGATAGAGTTAGAAACATCAATGAGAGAGAAACATTGATCAGCTGCCTCCTGCACAACCCCTACGGGGATGTGCCTGCAACCAAGGCACATGCCCTTGACCTGAATCGAACCTGGAGCCTTTCAGTCCGCAGGCCGACGCTCTATCCACCGAGCCAAACTGGTTAGGGCTGCAGGGTGTTTTTAAACACCCGCAAGAACGAAGTACTGGAAGTGCTATATTGTGGACTACAGTGTACAGTGCGCAGTGTGACGATGGCTTATTCAACTCTACTCTATACGGTTCGCGTCGTTACCAGCATATATGGGTGGTGTCAGGTGACCAGATGTCCCGATCTTTAACAAACTCGCCCCGCATCCTGTGGCGTTTTTAAAAAGTCCCGATTTTCAAAAATCGGGACAAGTTGTTAAAAATTGGGACTGTCCCGCCAAAAGCGGGACGTCTGGTCACCGTAGGGTGGTGGTTTCTCGTTCCTAGCATGTTGCAGTTCTGTGGTTCCCTGTCTAGCCTAGCTGGTCCCTTTAACCAGCGTGCCGTCACCTCGCTCGCCTAGAAGAACCTTAGTTATTTCAGCGAGTGATGGCTCAATACCGCTGCTCCGGGGCTGTTTGCGAAAACAGGCAAAGGTAGCATCCAGATCCATGTCACTGCCCAAGGGAGACTGTGATTGGCCCAGGCTCGCCCCTCTTTTTTGTTTAATCCTCACCCGAGGACATCTTCCCATTGTTTTTAATTTTTTTTTAATTTTTTCATTTCAGAGAGGAGAGAGGGAGACAGAATCATCCATTGGCTGCCTCCTGCACGCCCCCTACTGGGGATGGAGCCTGCAACCCGGGCATGTGCCCTTGGCTGGAATCTAACTTGGGACCCCTTAGTCTCACTGAGCCAAACCGGCTAGGGCTCCATTGATTTTAAAGAGGCAGGGAGGGGGAGAAACAAAGAAAAACATCAATTGCTTGCCTCCTGCACTCGCCCAATTCTGGGTTGGGATCGGCCTACAACTGAGTTATGTGCCCTCGACTGGAATCGAACCCAGGCCCCTTCAGTCCAAGGGCTGGCAATCTACCCACTGAGCCATACCAGTTTGTCCTTCTTTACAGCCCTACCCTCCCTGTGGGCTCAAGGAGGGGGAGCGCACCTCCGGGCCTCTGATCCGGCGTGGCCCTGGTGGCTTGCTCTGGTCAGTGGCAAGAGGCATTGTGTCCACGGTGTGCTCAGACCTGAGAAACCCCAGTCATTCCCTCCGTGCCTGGGCCGTCACCCAGCCTGGGCAGGAGAAAGCAAGAGCTGAGAGCAAACAGCGGCTGCCGTTCACACCAGTTTTATTAACGTTTAAACATCCAAAGGTTTTACAGAAGGACGCCTAGTCCAGCTTAAAGACACACACACACCACTGGGCGCACAGCCCGGGCAGCAGGCAGTGGGTGTCTGTTCCGCTCTGAGGACCAGGCAGTGAGAGCTCAGAATGTGAATTAGAAACGACTGCAGCCGCCGGAGCCTTCGGCGAAGCTTGACGCCAACATTCCACGTTCAAGGCAGGACCTTGTCCCCGGCGGCCGGGCCCCAGACACTCAGGAGCCGTGGGCGTCTTCCTCCACCTTCTCCTCCCCGTTGTGGCCGGGGCCTGAGGAGACACAAAGCCGGGGGGGGGGAGCACAGGGTTTCAGGGACGGAGCTGCTCGGGATGAGTGCCCGGCTGAGGCCCTGGATAGCCAGCCCAGGACAGGGCACCCGCCCAGCAGCCCCTGTCTCCAGTCAGGGACCAGCTGTCGCTGGCAGGGACTGAAAGGGATGATCACGTCCCAAAGGAAAAGATGGCAGAGGCGTCTGGTTCACGAAGGACTTCCTTAAGTGAGACGTGAGCAAATATCGCCAGGTTCAGGCCTCACAACCCCCAGGGCCCGGGACACCCCGTGGGAACCACCGTCTCTGAACGGCTCACTCGCCTTCAGCTCCAGCGGCCCTTCCAGCTGCCAGCCTCGCTAGGGGCCCGGCCACAGTCTAGCCCCGTGGTCAGCAAACTGCGGCTCGCAAGCCACATGCGGCTCTTTGGCCCCTTGAGTGTGGCTCTTCCACAAAATACCACGGCCTGGCCGAGTCTATGTTAAAAATGTGGCGTCAGAAGAAGTTTAAGTTTTAAAAAAATGGGCTCTCAAAAGAAATTTCAACGGTTGTACTGTTGACGTTTGGCTCTTGTGGACTCATGAGATTGCCAACCACTGGTCTAGCCAACCAGGCAGCGAGCACCACTGTGAGTTTCCACTTGACACCCCGTGCCCAGCCCGCCCGCGCTCATCCTGAACTCGCCGAGGGAGACCCGGTGCCAAGTGCTGCAAGTAAGCACCTTGCTGAGTCCTCCCACAGACCTTGGAGGCCTGGTTGGTGTGGCTCAGTGGCTAGAGCATCAGCTTGTGGAGTGGAGGATCCTGGGGTCAATTCCGGTCAAGGGCATGATCTTAGTTATAGGCTCCATCCCCACCCCGGGCCCTGGTCAGGCAACCAATTGCCATGTCTCTCTCACATCAATGTTTCTCACTCTCTCTCTCCCCCTTCCACTCTCTAAAAACCAAGGGGAAAATATCCTCGGGTGAGATTAATAACAAAACAAAACGACACCAACGGCCTTTGAGGTTGGCACTGCTACCGCCTCAGGTTTAAGGAGGAGGAGGATTCAAGGCTAAGTGGGGACTCAGAAATTCACTGAGGGCAGAGCTGGGAGGCTAAGACCTGGGCCTCGCACCCGTGTTCCAACTACTAAGCCATCCTGTACACGCAGCGGCCACGTCCACAGGGTCCCCTTGTGTTCGGTTCCAACCCACGGCTATGAAATACTGTCTGTACCAATGTTTCCGTAGAAAATCCCCAAGGGCCTTGCCGGTCGAGCTCAGTGGTTAAGCATCAACCTTAACGTTTCCTTTCCCACGTTAGCATCACAAACCGACAGCAAAGCCCATTAGACACTTAAAAACCCCAATAACAATATCAAACCTGAACCCCCCCAGGGGATGCTGACTCCCGATCAGTCACACTTACCTTGAGCTTCACCTTCTGGAAGTCCAGCTCGCGCACTCGGGGGGCCTTGTAAATGACGTACAGGCGGTAGTGCTTCTTGTTGGTCACGGGGTTCCTGAGAATACTGCAAAGAGCCAAGGTCAAGTTCAAGGGAGACAAGTCCACGCGGGGCCTTCGGGGCGTTCCCACAAACCCCCGAGCACAGAGCAGCGGACGAGCCACTGATGTTCACCTGCAAGGTCACAGGGAGCATCGGGGAAGGAATAACAGGGCACTGGGCGGAAGGGGAGATTTGCACTATTTTCTCTGTGGGGTTCTTGTTGAAGTTCACACCGGGAACCAGATGGCCGGCCCGGCAGACACTCACCATGTCCTGCTGTTGTTCACCAGGAGGCTCTTCAGTCTCCTCAGCAGGGGGAAGCCGTCCAGTTTCCGGATTTCACTGTCAGAAAACCAATGGCATCGAACTGGTCCAAGGTGGCACCCGGATTCCCGATGACAGGGGTTTTATATCCTGTGACAGAGGAAAGCCCACGGGAGGAACGACAGGACTGAAAGCTGCAGCCCGCACACCCGGGATCCCGAGGCCGCCCGCTGCCCGCGCTCACCCCGCAGGCCCGGCTCGCGGCCCCGCACGGCGCTGAGCACCGCGCCGCCCGCTCCGTCCGCTCCGCCGTCCGCTCCGCCATCCCGCCTCCTCCTCCTCCGGCCTCGGCGTCCGGAGCTCCCGCCACACAGTCCCCTCTGCGGCCTCAGACACACTTCCCGGCGTGCCCCGCGCTCCCTTAGACGCGCCTCCCGTCTGGTCCCTCCTCCCAAACAGCCGCACTTCCGGTAGTTCCTCTTCACCAAAGCCTGACGCACTTCCCAGCATGCCACGCGACCGACGCAAGACACACCTTCTGACACGCAACGTGTAACACTGCCACACTTCCCGGCGTGTCTTTCGACTGGCGCAAGACGCGCTTCCCGGCATGCCACAGGACCGACGCAAGACGCACCTCCAGGCATGTTACGCATCGACGCTGCCACACTACCCGGCGTGCCCCGCATTCACCCAGACGCACCTCCCTTTTAGTCCCGCCTCCCGAACATCCACACTTCCGGTAGTACCTTGCCTCCAAAGCTTGACACACTTCCCAGCATGCCACGCGACCGACGCAAGACGCACCTGCTGAGACGCAACGTAGCGGCACTGTCACACTTCCCGGCGTACCTTTCGACTGACGCATTACGCACTTCCCAGAATGCAGAGGGTCCAACGTAAGACGCACCTCCCGGCATGCAACGCGGCCACTCGGCCACACTTCCCTGCGTTCATCGCGACCGAGTCGTGACGCACTTCCGGGCGTATACCGGGTCCACTGCTACTACATTTCCCAGCGTGCTCTGCGCCCGTCGCTAAGCAACGTTTATTGCTGAGGCCAGCTTAAAGAGCCCGCTCTTGGGCGTCCAGGCCAGAGCAAAGGAGGAGCCGGGATCCAATTCTCTTGCGGTTTGGAGATCCAGGGCCCTTTGGCTACGTTCTCCCGTTCTGCTTGGATTCTCGGGGGCATCTGTGGAGCCTGTAGGATCCTAAATTCCAGACATTAGTATCCGCCACTTCAAGAAAATGTTAAAGCGCTCTGGTCTGTGACAGGTTCCAGGAGGGGGGCCGGGAGAGGCGAAGACTCCATGCAAAGAGCGCCTCTCACAGGAAGGGAGTGTCTACGGGCTCTCTGGCCGCCTGCCGAGGGCATTCCTGGGACAACGGGCCACAGGGCCATCCCGTCAGAGGACTGGAGGGCAGACACGAACCAGAGTGAACCCCGAAGGGGATGGTTGTGCAGGAGAAGGCCCTGGTTTACAGGAAATCGCCCCTGCTCTTTGGGAGAAAAAGAAATTAAAACGTGTGCGGGGTCACAGAGTATCACACGGGTAATTTCAGAATTCTCGTGAAGAGAGGCCTCTGTGCTATACATGTCGCTTTACTGTAGTTTTGCTTTGGGATGGCTGGGCAAAAACAAACGCACACAAAAGTTTAAGCGGTGCAATACCAGATGTGTCCACAAGACGGCGACATAACATCCCAAAAGCGGTGTTAGCAGGTATATGGACTAATAATGGGGATTTTTCCCCCCCATAGATGCAGGTATTACTAAACTCCCTGCAAATGCTCCTTTTTTTGGCATTAAACTCGACGTTTTTTGGCATTAAAATATCTATGATGTTAACGCCTTCAAAATGTGACATGAAGTTTTGAAGATTGTTTATTCTAAATAGCATAAGTACCAAATTGCATATATATCCACATAAGTGCACATGCCATTTTGCTTACCGGGCTTTAAGAAAAAAATGTTTTTCTTCAATATGTTATGTATCTCAGCGGGGAAGGGAGAGGGAGAGAGAGAGAGACAGAGACATACGAAAGATTAGAGAAAACCATCCATTGGCTGCTACATGCAAACCCCACTCTGGGGATGGAGCCCACCACCTGACTTGTGCCCTGACCGGGAATGGAACCGCACCACCTCCTGGTTCAGAGATCAAAGCTCAACCACTGAGCCACACCGGCCGGAGGGCATCGGTGGTGCTAACGGTCTCCTCTGCACTCAAAGCTCCAAAGAACAGAGACAAAAAGGACATTTGCTTGAGAATCGGAGGCGGACTTACCAGGCACTGAAGCGCCGGGTCCTTTGGGAGGGACTCTGCTCTCCAACCCTCACCCCCAGCCTGCGACCCTGCAGCCACGGTCAGGCGGCCCCAGCACAGGGTCCTCCCGAGAGAGACACCACCCCCTCTGCCTCCTGGAGTGCCTCCTCCCAGGCCTCCTGCCGCTGCCACCTCCCTTTCAGGCCTGCCCCGCCCGCAGCCCCGCAAGCCGGACAGCCGCCACCGCGTTTGTCTCTGAGAGAAAACAACCCCTTTTCACTAGTTTCAGCGACGGGGATCCACATCCACGGCGAGAATCGGCTGCCTCCTGCACCCCCACACCAGGCGTGGCGGCTGCAATCTGGGCAACGAACCAGGAATCAGATCTGAGACCTTCCGCTTCCCAGGTCCAAGCTCAACCACTGAGCCACACTGCAGGGGCGCAGCCAGGTGCAATCGCTGTGCCCGGAGAGAAAGACTGCTTGGCTGCGGGCTGTTAACTGTTAACTCAGGGTTCCCACCGCCTTAACTTAGCGCTCCCACTGCATTTGCATGGGTCTGATCCACCCCTGAGGGGGGTCCCCCCAGCTCCCCTTCTCTTGGGGTTCGGAGGTCGGGGGCGCCTTGGCTCGGTCCCTGTTCTGGTTGCCTTCTGGGGGCCGTCTCTGCAGCCTGCAGGGGCCCCGATTCCAGACATTAGTATCCGCCGCTTCTGCAAAGCGTTAAAGCGCTCCAGTCTGTGACAGGTTCCGGGAGGGGGGCCGGGAGAGGCGAAGACTCCATGCAAAGTGCGCCTCTCAGGGAAGGGGTGTCGGCGGGGTCTCCGGCCGCCTGCCGAGGGCATTCCTGGGACAACGGGCCACATTGAATCCCGTCAGAGGACTGGAGGGCAGACACGCATCAGAGGGAACCCCAGATGCGGGTGGTTGTGCAGGAGGAGGCCCTGGTTTACGGGAAATCGCCCCTGCTATTTGGGAGAAAAAGAAATTAAAACGTGTGCGGGGTCACGGGGTATCACACGGGTAATGTCAGATTGCTCCTGAAGACAGGCCTCTGTGCTATACTTGTCACTTTACTGTAGTTTTGCTTTGGGATGGCTGGGGGGGGGGGGGGGGGGGGGAGTTTAAACGATGCAATACCAGATGTGTCCACAAGACGGCGACATAACAAAGCCAAAAGCGGTGTTAGCAGGTATATGGACTAATAACGGGGATTTCCCCCTAAAGATGCAGTTATTAATGATGAACTAAAACTCCCTGCAAATGCTCCTTTTTTTTGGCATTAAACTCGACCCTTATAGGCGTAAAAATATCTATGATGTCAACGCCTTCAGAAAATATGACATGAAGTTTTGAAGATTGTTATTCAAAATGGCATACATATCAAATGGTATATATTTCCACATATGTGCACTTGCCATGATGCTTACCGGGCTTTAAGAAAGTTTATTTTTTTATTTTTTTAAAAAAAATATTTTATTGATTTTTTTACAGAGAGGAAGAAGGGAGAGAGGGATAGAAAGCTAGGAACATGGATGAGAGAGAAACATGGACCAGCCGCCTCCTGCACACCCACCACTGGGATGCGCCCGCAACCAATGTACATGCTCATGACCGGAATCAGACCCGGGACCAGCGCTCTATCCACTGAGCCAAACCGGTTTCCGTGAAAGTTTTGTTTTGTTTTGTTTTGTTTGTTTAATATGCTAGGGATCTCAGAGGGGAAGGGAGAGGGAGAGAAACACCAGTGTACATAGGGATGTAAGTTTATGTGCAGCCATCGTTCTGTTTTATCAATAAAGCGTTTTGAGAACTTTGCTTGGCCCGGGCGGCAGCAGTCTGAGAATTCCCGGTGTGAAGAGAAATCCCAGACTGCCTTTGGAAAGCAGGAGGCAGCCAGTCCGCGCTTCTCTCTCCCTTTCCCTTCCTCCGAGATCAATTTTAAAAAAAAGTTTTTTAAAAATGTTATTGCCTTTACACTGAAGTCCTCTCCTCCCACACTTTCAAATTGTAACTTCCCTCCCCGCCCTCACCGATGTGCCTGCCTTTCTCTCCGAGGACTTTTCTTTGGATTCTCTGTTTTACACGCACACACACGCACACACACGCACACACACACACACACACTCCCTCTGCCTTCCTCACCCACATGCACTCTCCAGGGAGTGGCCCGCAGAGACAGCCTCTGTCCGCCCAGAGGCCACCTGCAGTTACACGCCGCCGTCAGTAGCCATGGAATCCGTGACCTCCCCGTTAGACTGAGTACCCCAACCTCACCCCTCCCTGGTCCCCGCTGACCCACCGTTTCCGTTCCCTGCGCCTTGGGAAATTCCGGGAATAGTTCGTGTTTCCAGCTCATGCCTGCCCTCCCGTGTGATGGCCCCGGAGGGAGGCTGCCTTTGGCCAGCAGGCCCCGCTCCCGGCCCATCTGGCCCTTGGTGGCTGTCTCCTTATCACACCCACATCATCAGGGAGAGGTCACGGTTGCATAGCTTCTGGCACAGCATACAGTGACCATTGTTCTATTTCTTTTTTTTTTATTTTAAAAATATATTTTATTGATTTTTTACAGAGAGGAAGGAAGAGAGTTAGAAACGTCGACGAGAGAGAGTCAGCGACCAGCTGCCTCCTGCACGCCCCCCACTGGGGATGCGCCCGCAACCAAGGCCCATGCCCTTGACCGGAATCGAACCCGGGACCTTTCAGTCCTCAGGCCGATGCTCTATCCACTGAGCCACACCGGTTTCTGCCCATTGTTCTATTTCATCATTAGCGGTTCTCAGCGTCTTACACGTTAAACTCAGCCATCCGTGTGCATTTGTGGGAAAGTCTATGCAGGGCTCGGCCATCCGCTGGGGGCTTGAGAGGTGCCCCGGGAATAAGGGGGCGCTTCCTCCCGGGCTCCTCCGCCCTCTGCCGCCTGCACGGAGGGCAGCCTTCCTGGAGTCCGGAGCGATCCATCATCCTGGAGGAGGAGAGCGATCCATCATCCTGGAGGAAGGAACGATTGATCATCCTGGAGGAGGGGAGCGTTCGATCATCCTGCAGGAGGGGAGCGATTGGTCATCCTGGAGGAAGGAGCGATTGATCATCCTGGAGGAGGGGAGCGTTCGATCATCCTGCAGGAGGGGAGCGATTGGTTATCCTGGAGGAAGGAGCGATTGATCATCCTGGAGGAGGGGAGCGTTCGATCATTCTGGAGGAGGGGAGCGATTGGTCATCCTGGAGGAGGGGAGCGATTGATCATCCTGGAGGAGGAGCGATCGATCACTCGGGCCTCCTCTGGGCGGGCCTGTGCGCGCCGGGGCGCGGAGATCGGCTGGTCGTGCCTGGGCGCATGCGCAGAGCCCCTGGGAGGTGTGGGCCGCCGGTTCGCCCCGCGCCGGGGGTTCGGGCGCAAACGGAGCATCGCGGGGCTCAGAGCCGGTCCGGGCGGGGGCGCGGCGGCCGCGCGGGGGCCTGCGCCAGGCGCGGTGCCAGGCTGGCCCGGAGCGATGGCGGTGCAGCCTGGGCGCCCGCTGCGCCGCACGTGGTCCTGCAGGAGCGGCGCTGCCGGAGCCAATGACATGGAGCCCGGCCCCCGCCTTCCCCTCTGAGCAGCCCGGCAGGTCCAGCCGCCCCGGCCCCGGCCCCCGGGGTCCCCGCTGCTGTGCGATCGATCATCCTGGAGGTCCCCGCGATGCCCGGGGCGCCGCCCGCCGGGAAGAGGCCGCGCCGCAGCCTGTCCGGCGGCAGGACCAGGGCCGGGGCCGGGAGCCAGGAGTCCGGGCCCATCGAGCTGTGCTTCCGCCGCGCGCCGCCCGCCAGGCTGGCCTGCCCGGCGTGTGGGCAGCTGGTGGCCCGCTACGACCTCAACCGGCACCTGGATGACCTGTGCGCCCCCCGCGGCGGCGTCCCGCCGGGGGCCCGCGCCGGAGGCGCCGCTGCCGCCGAGGGGGGGACCCCGCCGCCCCAGGCGCACTCGGCCCCCGAGCGGGGCGGCGCGGCCACACGGGGCCGGAAGCAGACCAGCCCCTACTTCCAGGGCGCCGGGAACGTGTGCCCTGACCGAGGCGCAGAGCCCACAGCCCGGGACGGCCGGGTGGTTCCCTTGGGCAGCCTGGCGTCCAGGCTATCCAGGCGGTCCCTGCAGGCCCGAGAGGAGGAGGAGAAGGCGGAGGCCGGGGCCGGGGGCGTGGGGAGCAGCTCCCAGAAGGAGAACGTGCGCTCCTGTGAGTCTCTCACGGAGGAAGACACCACCAGGGGCCCCAAGCCGCCCCAGGATGCAGGGAGGCCCACCCTGGCCCCTGCCTTCCCGGAGAACGCGCCCGTGTCATCGCCCCCGGGGCCTCCGTCCGCGCCCGAGCACCGTCCGGCGAAGCGGGAGGGGACGGGACGAGGTGGCGGGGAAGGTGCGGGGACACGGGCGGCAGGTGTCGGCGAGGAGGTCGGAGGGACCGAGCTGTCCCGTCCGGAGGCGCAGGACACCTCCGAGGGGAGGGACTTGCACAGACTCCCCCTGGAAGGTGCGGGCGGCGGCTCGGAGGATGGAGCGGCTCTCGGGGTCCCCTCGGGGCCGGGGTCCCCGTTACCACCTCCGCCCGGCCACCCTTACTACCTCCGCAGCTTCCTGCTGGTGCTGGGCGCCGTCTTCCAGAACGAGGACGACAGCAGGCTCTTCGACCAGCAGGAGCAGGGCATGGTGGCCGGGTTCCACCAGCTGTCAGGTACCTGCCAGGCAGCCTGTGCTCCGGGCTCCGTCTCCCGTGTGGCCACCAGGAGGCAGTGTGGTTCTGAGAATCAACCTCCCCCCCAGGGCTTCCTCCAGGGAAGGATGAGTACGGAAAAGAGGCGAGATTGTTGTGCCCTGTGAGGTCTGGGCCTGGAGTATCCTGCCTTCATGTGGATTCAGCAGGCCCTCCGATAGTGTGGTGTTTTAGTAATGTATTCATATTGACCTCAGAGAGGAAGGGGGGGGGAGAGAGAGAGAAACATCCACGACGAGAGAGAGAGAATCGGGGATCGGCTGCCCATCGAGCCTGCCATCGGGGCACCTGACCGGAAATGGAACCGTGACCTCATGGTTCATAGGATGATGCTCAACCCCTGAGCCGCACCGGCTGGGCTCCCACAATGTTTTCGTTCCTCGTGTTTTCCATTGTAATGCTGATGAGATGCCCTAGGAACTAAACTCTTCTTCATATCAGTTACGGTGGAATGGCTTTGTTGCCCTCTTCCCTTAAAGTCGCAGAGCTTACTGATGTTATTGACAGGTGGCAGACAGCCTTTTCTGGATAAAAAAAAAAAATAACAGTGGCCCTAACTGGTGTGGCTCAGTGGATAGGGCGTCGCCTTGCGGATTCAAGGGTCCCAGGCTCGATTTCGGTCAAAGGCATGTACGTGGGTTGGGGGCACATCCCAGTAGGGGACATGCAGGAGGCAGCCAATCAATGATTGTCTCTCAGTGATGTTTCACGCTCTCCGTCTCCCTTCCTCTCTGAAATCAATAAAGACATATATTAAAGTAAATAAATAAAAATAAAAAGTGACAGTGCACCTCCTCAAAGCGCCCTTGCATTCTGGGCGGGCAGGCTGTGTTGTGTCTGCACAGCCTGTCCTCAGGAGTGAAGGCGGAAGGCGGGAGCAGACCGGGGGACACTGAAGCAGTATTTTAGGCTCCTGGACGCCGCCCCCGGGGCCTGGGCGTGGAGGAAACGGACGCATCCGAGCTAAATCGGTCCGTTTACAAACGGGAGCCTGTGCCTCTGCTCCTTGGCGGCCGGCCGTGGCTCCCGGCCAGACGGCCAGGTCTGCCACAAAAGCCGCCCTTGTGAGGGCCGCCCTGTTTACCCCGAGGGCCCAGGGGGACCAGGGAGGGGCGGAGCAGCTTGGGAGCGGGCCACGCTGACCGCGGAGCCGCGGAGCCAGGTCTGACTTCTTTAAAAACCCGGAACCTTCCTGCTCCCGTTCAGGTGCGAGGTTTGTGTTTTAAGGTCACACAATGGAATTATTAAGGAATTCCTTCTGTTGTTGCTAATCCTCACGCAAGGATGTTTTTTCCCATTATTTTTTAAGAGAGAGTGGATAGAGCGTCGGCCTGCTCACTCCAGGGTCCCAGGTTCGATTCCGGCCAGGGCACAGGCCTGGGTTGCAGACTCAATCCCCAGTGGGGGTGTGCAGGAGGCAGACAACCCATGATTCTCATCATTGATGTTTCTATCTCTCTCTCCTTCTCCCTTCCTCTCTCAAATCAATAAAGAAATATATTTAAAAAAAAAAAAAAAAGGCAGATGATACCCGTACGTTGTTTTGGAGAAGGAAGATAACGTTTCCCCTCTCTTCTGTCCCCGGCTTGCAGACAGCGCTCAGAAGCTGTACGTCAGACTTTTCCAGCGTAAGTTCGGCTGGATTAAGAGGCGTAAATTGGAATACGGAGAGATAGCCCCAGACCTGGCGCCTGTAGTTGGAGAACTGGAGCAAGCTGGCTTTCTGCAGACGGGTACGGCTCCCCCGGGGGGAATGGGACACGAGGCACAGGGAGTTGCATTTCTTTGCCTTTCGGGTAACGAGAGAGCGTCTGCCCTTGTTTTCTTTCTCGTTGTTGCTAATCCTCACACGAGGATATTTTTTTTCCAATGGTTTTTAGAGAGATTAGAAAGGAAGAAGTGAGGGGGAGAGAGAAACATTGACGTGAGAGAGACACACACATCGATCGGTTGCCTCCTGCTCATCCCCGACCTGGGGCCCGGGATCCAACCTGCAACCCAGAGACGTGCCCTTGGCCAGGAATCGAACCCGAAACCCTTCTGTGCTCTTAGGTGACATTCTGCTAGCGGTTCTCAACATTTCGCGACCCACAGGTTGAGAACCGCTGCTGTAGAGCCTAAGACCATGGGAAAACACAGATATTTACATGACGATTCATTAACGGCAGCAGAATTACAGTCATGAAGTAGCAACGAAAATAACTTTATGGTTGGGGGCCACCACCACCACATGAGCTGTATTCAAGAGTCGAGGCATTAGGAAGGTGGAGAACCACCGCCCCAGAGCATGCTGTGACTCTTTAATAATAAAAACTTCCCTTCTTGAAAAACCGCTTCAGAGTCCGAGTTGCGAGAACTCCCGGAGGTGCTGGACCTGCTCTCCGCTCCCGAGCTGAGGACCCTGGCGAAGACCTTCCACCTGGGCTCCGCCGGCCGGCAGAGGCAGCCGCTGGCCAAGGCCCTGCTCCGCCTGGCCCGGCAGCCCTCCGTCTGCCCCCGGGGCGGGAGCCCGCCCGGCGTCGGGGCCGTGATGCTGAAAAGGTCTGGCCGGCATTTAGGAACCGCGACGTGCGCACTAACCTCTGACAGGCAGGGCCTGCTTTCCTTCCGTCGTGGCTGATCTCTCTGGCATTGCAATCGGGGAAGCGGGGGAGCCCTCATCCGTTCCACGAGCCTGGATTCCTCCCTGGCCGGTTACTCGTAATCCCTGGGACAGCATCCTGCTGTCAGGCCACGGAAGTCTGGAGGGCAGGGAATACAGGCGTTAGGCCTCGGTAAAGTCCAGTTACTTCTCTACTCAAGAAAAAAGCAGTTCGAACTACTAATCTCGCAGGATTTAAGAGTAAACGGTTCAGTCAAATTTTTTTTTCTTTTTTGAGGGGAAACTCTCCATTAAGCATAATACTTATCTAAACGGTCCTTGGAGTCTCAGGTGGGAATCGCCCATGTCAAACGGGCGATACCACCACGCGTTTTCCTGCCAGTTTTACACGTTCACGGCCAGCGTCAGCTGCGTCCTGCTCTCTCCTGGATCCGCTGGGGAAGGGAGGGTGGCTGAGGCCTCCCCAAGGCCCTGGGGGCGGCTCTGGGCCCCCGAGAGGCCGAGGCAGGTTCCTGGGTCACACAGCAGGAGGGTGGGTTGGCTGGAGGCGGAGAACAGCGATCAGGACCCCCTTCCCCCCCCACCCCCCACCCCCCACCCCCCACCCCCCGTTGCATCTGAAAACCACCCGATGCCGTGTCGCCCTCTGTGTCTCAGAGCCAAGGACCTGGCGGGCCCGGCGCTGAGGGTGAGCCGAGGCCCGCGGGCCGTGTTCTCCCGGGCCCTGCTGCTCTTCTCCCCGACCGACTCCCCGGAGGAGGAGGACGCCGCCTGCGGGGGGCAGGGCCAGCTCTCCGCCGTGCAGCTGGTCAGCCTGGGCCGCCTGGCCTTCCCCCGGTACACCGTCCGCCGGCACGCCCGCGTCTTCCAGGACAGAGAGGACCTCCTCAGGTCAGCGGCCGCTTCGCCCTCCGCCCGCCGCCGGCTGGCCTGGCTCCCAGGGTGTCCGTCCCCGAGACGCTGCGGGGACCGTGGCAGTGTGCTCAGCCTGGCCGGGGCGGCCGAGGCGGCCGAGTGTCAGCCTGTGAGCCAGGAGGTCACGGACCGGTTCCCACTCAGGGTTGCGGGGCTTGATTCCTAGTAGGGGCGTGCAGGAGGCAGCTGATCAGTGTTTCCTTCTCTCCCTCTTTTCCTCTCTGAAATCAATAGAATACACACACACACACACACACACACACACACACGAGTGGCCAGATTATTATGATCTCTGAACACAGTAATTTGGCCACTCTGTGTGTGTGTGTGTGTGTGTGTGTGTGTGTATACCGTTTCCCCGAAAATAAGACAGTGTCTTATATTAATTTTTCTCCCAAAGTTGCGCTAGGTCTTATTTTCAGGGAAACACGATATCAGAGGCCCGGTGCATGAATTCGTGCATGGGTGGTGTCCGGCCAGCCTGGCCGGGGGGAGGGGACACGGGCGGTCGGCCGGCCTGCCTGCCGGTCGAACTCCCAGTCGAGGGGACCGTGTGCCTATGAGCCTTTTATTCTATAGGATGTGCCCTTCCCCCCAGGTACGCCGACGCCGCCCACAGGCTGAGTGACGTCACCGCGGCCATGGCGGCCGGGAACTGGAAGGAGGCCCAGGCGCTCTGTGAGGGCGCCAGGAGGGACTGGCAGGAGCTGAGAGACCACCCTTCCCTGAGGTGAGGGCGGGGGCTCCGTGAGTGCCCGCCGAAGGGACGCACTGACCGGCTGTTCCTGCCACGGGGGGAGGGGGGGGGTCCTTCACGGAGCACCTGCTGCTTCTGCTCCGGGTCCGCCCGGCCGCGGAGGCCCTGCCTGCTGCCCTGCACGGAATCAGTAGAGGGAAAGGCCTGAGTGTGGGGGTGGGTTTCACAGGACGCGGGCCCTGGTGCAGCACACATTCCTGTGAGCTCGCGGGCGGGCGGGGCGGAGGGCGCTGTCGGTGGCCATCCCGGGGTGCCGGCTTGCCCAGCGACTGCTCAGCTGAACCCAGTGTGCATGGAACCCAGGGGACGGATGTCCTGGGAAGCCTGCCTGCCACACCTGTTCTCTCAGAGGAAATTCAAACAGGTTATTCTGAACAAGAAAACTGAATTGGCCTGGCCGGCGTGGCTCAGAGCACCAACCTATGAACCAGTTCGAGTCCCAGTCAGGGCACAAGCCTGGCTTCAGGCTGCATCCCCAGTGGGGGGGCGTGCAGGAGGCAGGCGATTGTGATTCTCTCTCATCGCTGATGTTTCTGTCTTTTCCCCTCTCCCTTCTTCTCTAAAATAAATCAATATATATCTGTGTACATATAAAATAGAGAAATGTGCTAATTAACTGGTACGCCGTAACGGGCCGATGGACAGCAGCAGGTTGCGTGCCGTCAACTTAGAGAGCAAGGAAGGCGAGAGGGGGAGAGAGAGAGAAACGTGGATGTGAGAGCCGCACCTGCCCGCCTGCCTCCTGCCCGCCCCTCCCGGGGACGGCGCGGGGAGCCGGGAGCCAGGCGCCGGGCACGGACAGGCCTCTCCCGAAAGCCCCGCGTCCCCGCAGGCGCCACGCGGACCTGCCGGCCTTCCTGCGCTGCTTCACCGCCGGCTGGGTGCACACCCGCATCCGGGCGCGCGCCGTGGAGGTCCTGCAGCGGCTGCACCGGTACGAGGTGAGGACGCGGGCCCGGGGCGTGGGGAGGGTCACGCCGAGCCCGGGCGGCACCGGGGAGCGCTCCGACAAGCTCGGAGGGAGCCCACATCTGCCGTGCCGCCCGGACGGCTGTCGGGGGCCGTCTGGCATAGCGAGTCACGGACCCGGAAGGCGGAGGTGTCCCGTTACGGCCTCCTGTGCTGGAGGAGGGCGCTTCTCCGAGGTCATGCGAAGCCGGCTCCTGACCCGAGTCCCCGAGTCCCCGGAGGATCGTGGGAGGGGCTCCGGGGAGTCTGTGGACCCCACACGTGTGTGTCCGTGGGTCCGGCCAGCTCCAAACTCCTGCCAGCGTGACCTGCTGGGCTCCAGGGATCGGGTGGGGCCGCACCTGGAGCCGGTGGCTTGTGTGCAGCCATGCCGTGCAGTGCTCGCGGGCGGGCGGCCGGGGGCCTGCCGGGAGTGGGGAGCCTCGGGGAGCAGGGCCTCTCCGGGGCGGCCTCGGCCTCCTTGCAGGACGGAGCTGGGCTCTGTGCACATCCGCCCCGGCCTTGTTTACTTCTGGTGCGAGCCCCTCTGATGCGCTTCCTTTGTTGTCGCTGCAGGAAGCCGTCCAGGAACTGGAGAGCCTTTTGTCCCAGAACATCTATTGTCCCGACAGCAGGGGCCGGTGGTGGGACCGGCTGGCTCTCAACCTCCACCAGCACCTGAAGCGCCTCGAACCGGTACTGTCATTGGACGGGATCGCCAACAACTAATACCTTAAGAACCAAATGCAATTAGGACATTAGTGTTTTTATAAACATTTTTTTGATTTCAGAGAGGAAGGGAGAGGGGCAGAGAGAAACATCCATGATGAGAGAGAATCATGGACCAGCTGCTCCTGCATGTCCCCCACTGGGGACGGACCCGCAACCCGGGCCTGTGCCTGACCAGGAATCGAACCCTGACCTCCTGGCTCCTGGGTTGATAATCACACCGGCCGGGCAGGACATTCTTTTTTCTCTTTGAATCTTTATTGTTGAAAGTATTGCATTTGTCCCCCCTTTTCCATTGACCCCCTCTAGCCCGCCCCCAGCACCAGACATCCATTTTTTAAACCTTTGCCCATATTGTCCCACCCCGAAAAGAAGTAACAAGGCCGCTAACCGGAGCAGGACAGTGGTGGGACCTGTGCTGGGATTTAGGGCTAATCAGGGGCCAGGAGAGCTGGATGCCTCCGCCCTCAGCGGGCGTTTCCTGCTTGAAAACGGGGGCTGGTTCCTCCGCTGCACGGGGCCTCGAGGTGCTTGCTGGGAGTCCGTGCAGGCACCTTGTGAGTAGCTGCCTCCGGGAGGCCCTGGGCTTCGCCTCTGAGCAGGCCGCCTCCGCTCCGGGGCGTGGTGTCCTCTGGCGGGGACCCTGGACGTGGGGGTGGGGACCTTCTGGGCCGAGCAGAAGGGCCTCCGGAGGCGGTGGCCACAGTGGCCCTTTGTGCGGCCGCCCGAGCCCGCCCGCCCGCCTCCGTGCCAGCCTGGCCGTGGCCACGAACGAGGGCTGTGCCCCTGGCAGCGCATGGAGTGAGTCAGGGTGACATGGGGCGGGAAGATCGGCCCTGGGCGTGGGGACAGGACGGGGGGTGACGGCAGATTTATCGTCCGGGAGGGAGGCCGTGCTGAGGCCGTCAGGGAGGTCCCGGCGCTGACCTCGCTCCCGGGACCCGTTCTTCCAGGCCATCAAGTGCATCGCGGAGGGGCTGGCCGACCCCGCGGTGCGGACGGCGCACCGCCTGGCGCTGTACCAGAGGGCCGTGCGCCTGCGGGCGTCGCCCGGCTGCCGGAGGTACTGGCCCCGCCTGCAGCAGCTGCCGGAGGTCGCCGTGCAGGACGTGAGGCACGTGACCATCACCGGCCGGCTGTGCCCGCAGCTCGGGACGGGCAAGTCCGTGTTCGTGGTGGAGGCCGGGGGCCCGGCCGCGCCCGCCACGGCCCTGTGCTCCGTGGAGGAGCTGGCGCTGGACCACTACCGACGCAGCGGCTTCGACCAAGGTAACCGGCGCCGGCATCTCCCCGGACATCAATAAAGTCTTTAAAAAAGCAAAACAGCAGCAGGAACGCCATGAGAGTGGCATCTGAACCCAAGATGGCTCTGTGGTCCCCTCGGAGCCGAGGAGGCAGGTGGTGGTGGTGGTGTCTGGCCGACGCAGACACGGTCTGTGTGTGTGTGTGGCTTCCTCAGGCATCCACGGGGAAGGCTCCACCTTCATCACGCTGTTCGGCCTCCTGCTGTGGGACATCATCTTCATGGACGGCATCGCGGACGCCTTCAGAACCGCCTACCAGGTACCGGGCGGCCCAGCCCGGGGCTCTCCGGCCGAGCGGCTGTGTTTGGACGCGTCCGTTCAGCCGGCTGGGCCCGTGTCCGGGCGCCACGCATGGGACGGCCTCTGACGCTCGGTCCTCGCCAGGCGTTCCCGCTGGACCTGTGCACCGACAGCTTCTTCGCCAGCAGGCGGGCGGCCATCGAGGCCCGGCTGCAGCTGATCCACGAGGCCCAGGCGGAGGAGCTGCGGGGCCGGGTGGCGGCCACGTGGCGGGCCCAGGAAGGCCGGGCGTCCGTCGTCAGCTGGGACCGCTTCGCTTCCCTGCAGCAAGCGCAGGTGAGGTCTGCAGGCCACCCCCCCCCACTCCGCACACACACACACACACACACACGCACACGGCTGTGTATCTGTATCTGTGTGCGCATGTGTGTATGTAACCGCATCCCAGCCCCGATGCCACAGCCATCCAATGGGACCGTGCCAGGCACCCAAGCTCCGGTTATGCCTTCTCCCAGGCTGACAGCTTCCGTCTGCCTGGCCTTTGGCCCCGGCAATGAGGAGCTGTCCGTGCGGCCTGGCCTCTGCAGGTCATCGCTGTCCTATCCCGAATGGCCTCCTCACGGCCCCAGGCTCTCCCCGCGGGCAGAGGGCGGTCGCTGGCAGGAAAGCTGGCTTCGCAGAGCTGCGGGGGCGTCGGCCGGGGCCGGGGGCACCGGGGCGCTGCTGACCCTGTGCTCCGGGGCCAGGACCTCGCTTCCTGCCTGGGGGGCCCCGTCCTCAGCGGGGTGTGCCGGCGCCTGGCCCAGGACTTCCGGCACTGCCGGGGCGGCCTCCCGGACCTGGTGGTGTGGAGCTCCCGGGACCACCGCGCCAAGGTCAGTGGGGCCAGGCGGAGGGCGGTCTGTAACCCGATTAGCCGCTTCGCCCGAGGCCGGGGCTCCTCGGGGGCGGGCGGAGGCGGCCGGCGTTCCTCGCGTGGGCCTGTGCACAGGGCAGCGTGCGCACGGTCTCTGCTCACCGGTCCCCCTGCCGTCCCATCCTGTGTGCTGTGTTCACACAAGCCCTTCGTCGGGCACACTTCGCCTCGGGCTTGTTGTTTTTTCTTGTTGCCTCAATACGATCTTCCTAAGAGCAGGGGTTTTAAGTATCGACGGTGTCAGTGGGAGGAGCCATTTAAATACCTGGGCCGTCTTCTCCGTTTCCGTGGAGACTAACCCCTGACCTCTGCTCTTCCAGCTGGTGGAGGTCAAGGGCCCCAACGACCGCCTCTCGCACAAGCAGATGGTGTGGCTGGACGAGCTGCGGAGGCTGGGGGCCGACGTCGAGGTCTGCCACGTGGCGGCCGTGGGCGCCAAGAGCAGAGCCTGAGCCGAGAACTGCGGGGGGGAGTCTGAGATCCTCGAGAGCACCAGTGTAATCGGCCGCATTTAGTTTGGATGCCGGTGCCGTCACGAGTAAACCTGGAGGTAAACGTGGTCCTGGCTGGAATACACGCATGCATGCCACACGGCAGGCCGTGAGCTTTGGAAAAGATGGAAACCTTGGTGGCCATTTTAGGATTGGCGACATCTAAGTTACAAAAAAACCCCAAAGAAACAACAACAACAACAAAAAAAATGAAAGGGGAAAAAAAAAAATCCACCAACAAAGGAGACCACTCCCAGCTTTTATAAAAGCAGCCGCACAAGGTTTCCTCCTCCCTTTATAACTGTCCAAGAAGGGCATGGCATGGCGGTGGACGTTCTGGTTTCTTTACAATCAGAACACCAATTCTGAGCCAGTTCCTCACACGCACGCGCACGCACACTCTCACACACACACACACACACTCTCACACACACACACACGCACACACACACACACACACACATGCACACGGCCGGCCGGAAGGAAACGCCCTGGCTTCGGAGCCGCTGCACTGACCCCATGGATGACGCCAAGCAGACAACACAACCGGCGGTCCTTGGTGCCCACCCGTGAGCCCAGTCAATAAACTTCTCTTAAATAAACTTAGATGTTTTTGGTTTTTTAAAATCAGTTTCATCACAAAACAACAGGAAGACACGGTACATCTGTAAGTTCCTGCCAGAGTGCAGGCTGTGATGGCGCGGCCCAGGCCTTGGGCGCGGGGCTGCGGGCCGAGGGGCGCTTTGGCGGGGCGCACGGAGCCCCTGGGGCGCCCGAGGTGCCGGGCAGGGGCGGGACCAGGACTTGGGCTGTGACCGTTGTTCTTCATATCATGCCCAGCGAGCTGTGGCACAATAATCATGACGCAACTGTCCAGCCAGAGACAATGAAAAACCACACTGTACATTTGATCATCATACAAAGACACGCACGTTTCCTGTCTGACACAGCATTAACAGTACCTAGTTTTTTAAGTTGCGAATCAAACATGACGGAAGGAGCAGAGGAAGAAGGGGAGGAGGGAGAATCGGAACCCTCCCGAGGTCACTGGCTCTCGCTCTGTCACCATAAGGAGGCAGATTGTGGCAGAAGGACCGGGCGTGGCCCATGGCAGGGCGATCGCTGTGTCCCACGGGGGCGGGGGGACGGGAGGACAGGCTCCCGGAAAGGACTGTGAAGCACTCAACGGCAACGACTGCTATCCATCAGGGGAGAAAAGCCCTTTTCCTCCAGGCAGCGGGCTGGCAAGGACCCTGGGTGTGTCCGCCAGACCAATCTCCTAAGACTCAGTAGGAACACCTATCCCTTTGATTCAGACACATCATCTAACAGTTTATAAAAGGCAGATAATTCAATAGAAACAGCTATCTGTGACGTATAAAGGTAAGACTTTTGAAAAAACCTGTTTTAGAAAAGGAAGTCAGCGAGCTAGACGCCGTATTATAAAACGTTTATAAAAGCTCAGGATGACAGTTTTAACAAGGTAACAGCCAGACTCGGAGACGTTCGCCCTGTCAGCGGAATGAGGGCGCAGACACCCCCGCCAGCGTGAGCTGGGCCCGCCTCGCGGCTTTGGCTTTGGCGCACAATTTCAAGACTAGGAGCCTCAGACCAGCAACGCCCCGCCCGCCCCTCTGCACACTGCGATCAAAAGCTGGGGGTGTGGAGGCCTCTTGCTATTTATCAAAGTGGCAGGACTCCGAGTGGCTGTTTTTTTCTCTTGTTCTCTCCACCTAAGCCTTTTACGAACTTGGTCTGAACCCCAGCTGATGTGGCTCAGTGGACAGAGTGCTGGCCTGCAGACCGAAGGGTCCCGGGTTCAATTCCAGTCAAGGGCACGTGCCTGGGTTTTGGGCTCAATCATAAGTGGGGGTGGGCGGAGGGGAAGCCCTCCTGGGGTTGGCTCCGTGCGAACGGCCTGGCCCCTCGCCCCAGGCCTGCTGTGGCCCTGGGGCCTCCCAGACGGACGGGACATTGCTCTGGGGACTCCTGCCTGTTGGCGCGAACTTAGTGTGAAAGGCCCGTCTCAGTACGCAGCGGGATGGGAACTCCCTAACCGCAAAGACAAACTCTCCTTAACCATGCTACTCAGACCTTCATCTCAGCGTCAAAGGCACTTCTACGTTCCGTTATCTACAGCAAACGCTTCTCAAAGTTCACAGTGCACATCGGTTTAAGGCTAGCTCGAGGGCGGTGAGGGCACACGCACGGTTTTAAGACACAGTGATCTCCGGTCCCGAGCGATGGAAGTAGATTCCAGTGCTCGACCTTGGTCCCCGGGGAGTTCAAGGAGACACAGACGACAGAAAGGCACCGGAGACAGACACCGATACCTCCTGCCGGCTGCTGGGGGCCGGCGACGCTCCCCGAAAACAGGCTACACACTACTCCGCCCTCTCCTGACTGCGGCTCTGGCTGCGGACGCGCCCTGATTCCCGCCGCCGTCACGGCAGTACGCGGGGATGCCTGCCTGCGGGGCAGCAGAGCCGGACCTGGACATGGAAAGGGACATCGAGACCCGAGTGAACGCCCGTCTCCTAGCGACGGCGAGGGAAGCACGCACGGTTCAGCATGTTCCCAACGTTAGTGCAGATCTCAGCGGTCACTCGTACGTATGGCAGCAGCAGGGCGCCGAGCGCCCAGGCTGGCAACGCGAGCCGGGGGAGGACGCCCGGGACGCGCCCGCTCAGTCCTCGGGGGCCAGCGTCTCCGTGGACAGCCAGGTCTTGGCGCCGCTCAGGAACGCGCTCAGCGGCGTGCCCGAGATGCTGCGCCGGCAGAGGTTGCCGACGGGGGAGAAGGGGAAGGAGGAGGAGAGGAAGGCCGGCGTGCCCGAGGCGTCCTGGGGGCCGCGGGCCCGGAAGTACATGCGGCTCTGGCCGAGCTCGGCGTAGGCGGCCTCCAGCGGGCCGGCCCGGTGCTGCCGCAGCGTCCTGCTCAGCACGTCCACCTCGTCGGCCAGCAGCGAGAGCCGGTGGAAGGCGGTGATGAAGCCCCCGCGGTCGATCTGGGCCTCGGGGACCCAGCGGAAGTAGCACAGTTTCCAGAGCTTTATGTGCGCGCCCGACAGGCGGGGCAGCAGCAGGCCGTGCAGGTCGGCCGGCCTGCAGAGCCACTCCCCGAAGAACCGCTCCAGGCCGCCGTCCGGGCCCCCGGCGTGCGGAGGCGGCTCCGGCCTCACCTGCAGGATCAGGGAGTTCCTGCGCGGGAGGGAGTCCTGGTCGCCGAGGAGTCCGTTCCGGAGGGAGGCGGGCATGCCCCGCAGCGTGGAGCTGCAGTTTCTCTGTGCGGGCGGGAGGGAGAGGTTAGCACAGGCGGCTTCCCTTCGGAAAGACAGCCAGGGTGCAGGCCAAGCAGACCCTCGGGGCTACGAGACAGGAGGGGCTTCGGCCTGGAGGACTGAGCTCCTGCCCTCCCAATGCTCCTCCCTCCGCTGTGTGCTCCTCCCTCTGCTGTGTGCTCCTCCCTCCGCTGTGCCTGCTTCCCCAGCCTGAGGCCACTAGCTCTGCCTACGAGCAAATTCCAGAAACCTAACATGTCACTGGTAATAAAACGTAAAAAGAGCTAGCCAACCTTGATGGCTCAGAATGGTCAGAGCTATTAACTCATTGTCTAGTTGAGATAGTGGTGGTTGAGGCAACTTTAATTTGTTAATCATATGTAAACTAAGTTGATTTTCTGTTGTTGGAACTTCCCACCTAAGAGATGTCTTTGTTTCAGAATCTCAGTAAAAGGAATGGTAAAAGGCCAGAGCAGGGGTTAGTCTTCCCACTAGAGGTGGACTTCCCGCCTGGCCCCCATTTTCCCAAATTAACTCTTTTCCAGTCTCTCTCTTCATTTTAGTGTGCGGCCTCCTCCAGAAGCCGGACCGAGTGGGCCCTGAGCCACGTGGGTCGTGTTAAGGGATCCCACGGCTTCTGGCTCGGAGCAAACCTAGGCTGGCTGAGTCTAGAAGGAACAACAGGCAGAGTGCGGGTCTCCCAGGCCCAGAGCTGTGACCGCTGACTCTCAGACGCTGCCCAGGGCTCCGGGGCCTCCGGTGGAGGAGGGAGTCCCGTGGGGTAAAAAGTGCCCGAGCCCGCCAGGCCTGCCCTGCAGACAGGCTCGTCCCTCACAGGGAGGGCTGACCTGTGAGGCGGTGCTCTGGGAGGAGTTTCGGGGGCGCCGTCTCACCTTGGTCCGCTTGAAGGCCTTCCCGGAGCTGTTGCGCACGCAGGGCGCGCTCCTGCCGACGTACAGGGGGTTGTGGAAGAGCGTGCGGTCCTTGGCGGTGAACTGCAGGGACCAGTCCCACACCGAGGGGAACTTCAAGCCCTTCTCGTCGCCGAGCTGGATGTTCCTGCTGATGGCAAACTCCTGCAAAACACAACGTTGGATCTCTGGAAAAGACGCCGAGGGTTTCCTCGCGGGAGCTCCTGGTCTGGGATTGGACCGTCAGACCCAGAGCCACGCGGCCCACGAGGGCGGCACGTCTTCCCTCCATGGGGCACCTCCGGCCGAGGACACGCCGTGCCCTCGTGAGCGAGCGCGCGCTCTTCCCGAGACGGGAGGAAGCCACGGGCACGTTGTCAGCGAAGCCAGGTCTCATCCGTGTGCTGCCGCCAACACCCATGTTGTCTCACAACTGCAGTATCTTACCCGTGAGCCCGTGAGCATACGTTTGTGCGGTTAGCTGTCAGGATTGAAACTGTCTTTGCTGGCATGCACGTATGCTTCACCCATGGACACAGGCAACAGGGTGGTGAAGGCCTGGGCCAGGGGGCAGGGTGGCTGCTGTAATATTTCAGCAATACAGCTTTTTTTTTTTTTTAACAATACAATCTTTATAAAAAAAAGAAAAATTGAAACCAAAGCTGCCTCTGGCTGGGGCGGCTGCCGTCTCTCCAAGTGGAGAGCCCGGCCACCCGTCCAGGGGCCGCAGTGCCGGGACCCGCGGTTGAGGGACGCACTGGACGTGCACGGCCTCCCGACGGAGTGCCACACCGCGCCGCCCCCAGCCCTCACCGTGCTCTGCTTCACCCGCTGGTGCGGCGAGTTGAACAGGAAGGTGCCGAACAGGGAGATGCGGGTGCTGTCGCCCAGCACGGCCAGGTAGGTCTCGGAGAACTCGAAGGCGGCCGGGAACTGGTCCAGCAGCTGCCACGTGGCGTCCAGGAACAGCAGGAACAGCGGCGACTGCAGGTGGGACCAGAAGTGGGCTACTGACCGCGTCCTCCGGTCACACACTCACTTCAAGCTCATTGCTGCCGTGAGGAAGACACGAAGACGGAGCCCTGGCCCGCAGCCCGGCCCAGAGGAGCCGAGGACCTGGGAGCGACAACGCAGCTCAGGTCCCCCTGGAATGAGCACGGCAGCCCGCCTTTCCGGAGGCGTGGGGAGCGGGGGAAGCCACCCACAGGCCGTGCGCCCGCAGACGGGGCGGGAAACCTGGAGCCTCGCCTGGACGCACGGATTAGCACGTAAACCCACAGGACACCCGGCCACGCCCAGCTCTGTAAATAGCTTCTGGTTGACCCTGCAGGCTCGGCTTCCAGAAACGTCCCCGAGTTTCCGAAAATGACGGGATCCCAGGCCACAGGCCTCGCCCCAGGGAGCACGGGCAGCGCCTCCTCTGAAACAGCCCCGGCTCCGCTAGGGATCGAGGCGGCCCTGACCCCACCATGCCCGCAGGCCCCCGCTCTTCCCTTCCGGTTCCCCCGTTTCTCCGGGCAGCGGCAGCGCCCTGGAATGCTCTGTGGCGATGGAAAGCCCCGCCCGGGACCGGGGCCAGGCACAGTGCGTCTGCGACAAGCCCCCATTCTTAACAGGCGCCCGCGGACAAAAACGTGGCGTTACAAAGCGGGTGTTCCAACAACCTAACGTGCTGGCCATCTGCCCTGTGGAAGAGTGGACGCAGCTCAAGTATTTTCAACTCGGAGGAACCCCACCGCCACCTGCCAGGCGTCACCCCCCCACGTGGGCTCGGATCCACGCGTCCGGCCCAGACTGTGAGCTACGCAGCGTTTAAAAGTCCCCCCGTCACCCGGCCGGCCGGCGCGGCTCAGTGGTGGAGCATCGACCTGTGAACCAGGAGGTCAGGGTTCGATTCCCCAGTGGGGGTTGTGCAGGAGGCAGCCGGTCCATGATTCCCTCTCCTCACGGATGTTTCTCTCTCTCTCCCTTCCCTCTGACATCAGTAAAAGTTATTAAAAGGAATAGGAAGCCCCGTCCCTCCCGGGGAGCACTCCCCGCCCCGCAGACGGGCGTCGGCACCTGCTGCGTTACCTCCTTCTCCGACCTCTTGAGGTGGTTGCACCGGTCCAGGAACTGGTGCCCCGCCATCACCCACTCCTTCTGAACCAGGCTCTGGAACCCGGGGATGGTCCTGAAGTAGGGATCCAGCATCACTTGCACGAGAGATGCAACCACGCAGCTCAGGTCTCTGCCCTCCTCCTCTGTCGGAACGGAGAGAGAACGAGGACGTGGGAGCATGCCCGAGCTCACACTGACTGCAGCGTCAACCGCGCCTGGGGAGCATGCACCACTACTGCTCCGGAGACGTCCGAGTGTCTTTACTGAAGCCGCGGCCCTGGACAGCCGGCAGAAATGCTCGGTGCGCTCCGGCTGCACGCGTGCTCACATCCTGTGCAACGTGGCTTCAGAGCACCAGCAGGAAGCTCAGGGCTTATCAAACCGCATTCATAAGCTTAGCAATTCTACTGGCTGTGCGGTTAGTCAATACTTAAGTACGTTTTGCTAACAGAAAGGTTTTATATTGCAGCCCTGACCGCTGTGGCTCAGTGGATAGAGCGTCAGCCTGCGGACTAAAAGGTCCCCACCCGGGTTCGATTCAGGTCAAGGGCATGGACCTTGGTTGTGGGCACATCCCAGTAGGGGGTGCACAGGAGGCAGCTGATCGATGTTTCTCATCAATGTTTCTAACTCTCTATTCCACTCCCTCCCTCTCTGTAAAAAAAAAAAGATCAATAAAATGTATTTTTTTTAAAAAGTTTTTATATTGCAATTACTCCTGCTAACCAGTAGACAAAATCCACATTACTGGCTCTCCGAGTAGGTCAATTTCTCGACACCACCCTGTTTCTTTAGAGGTACAGGGAGCCGGAGCTGGAGCATTCACACCCATTTAGTATGAGTGAGGCACACAGCACGGTTAGAGAGAGCACGCCTGGCCGAGACGGACCCCCGGCGAGGCTCCATGAGGACTGGGAGTGCCTCCCCAGCTCAGAGTGGAGGATGTGCCTCCCTCCTGCCCGCCCACGCGCAGTCTCTGTGCCCTTCTGTTCTGACGTGTAAGGCCCGGGGTGTCTGGCGGCAGGGTCGTCAGGAAGGGACGGCTGACGTCACAGACACGGACTTGGCCGTGGCCGTGGTGCCCACGCTGGCTGTGACGGCCACCGCAGGGAGGGAGTCACCTTGGAGGACCACAGAGACCCGCCTGCTGTCCAGCGTGTACACGAGTTCTGCCGAGTGTCTCAGGAACGCCCTGGGGAGCGGAGAGAAAAATACTGTGAAAAACACCATTTCCACGATACAGATGCCTTTAAAGACCTTAAAATCAAGCAAACCTAATATTCCACCGCACACATCTGTATTCTCCAGAACCTTGGTGCGTTTCACCAGAATTTATGTGACTCTTCAACAGGGGACAGTCCGGTTTTTATATCCGGGAAACTCCCAGCCGCCGCTCCACCTGCTGATGGTGCCGTCAGGGGGTGCCAGTGGGCCAGTGGGTGCCAGTGGGCTGGCGCTGTCTGCGCATGGGAGCGGCGGGGACAGGAGCGGTCTGCCGGCAGACAGGACTCGGGGGCCGTGGTGGGAACGGATCGAATGACAGGACAGCCGAACCACCAGTTCCTTTCAAGGTGCATGCACTTGTGCACTGGGCCCCTAGCTTCAAAATATAAAGTCGAAGAAAAAGAGGAAAGTAGTTGTACAAACCTCACGTATTCTAGCCACCGAGTGCTTTCCAGCGAGGATAGCCATCTCTCTTCGGTCTCTTCAAAGGGCTCTGTAATAACATCATTTACAGGCATGCAGTTATATTCACACACACACGCTTTCAGGCGGTTTAAGCTTATTTTACATGATTAATACCAGAGTTAAGTGGTATGTCATTTTTAATATTAAAAAGTGGCTTAAATCTCAGTGTGTAAGTTGTTTTTTCATAAAAGCACCCCACCCTACCTGTCATGATTTCAAGGTGATTTATTTGGCTCATTTTCCCTCCCTAATGGAAAGCATTTGTTTGCAGTTTATTCTCCTGACCTTCTCATACAGTAATAATTTGTACAAACATTTCAATAAACCTCTACTTAAATAAGTCTGTTTCTACAATTTTAAGGAATATCACTTTTCCTGACACGCCTCATACAATGCTGTATTCCCCCATTCACTGCGCACGCAAACGTAAATATACATATATATGTATGTATGTGTATATAAAATAAAAAAGACATTACCGTTGACACAGAGGTGTTTCAGCTTTACAAAAGCCGCTTGTATTTCTTGGATGTTGGGCAGGGTCTTATCCAAATCCGACTTATGAACGTCACTCCTCTGCGGGTGGCTCTTGGTTATTGCGTTACAGATCCTAAGGAAGACAAAATCCTCAGTCACTAGTCACCCATGTATTCCACACGCATTTCCTGACCAGCTCCCCTGAGCCACTCGCTGCCCTGAGAGCTGGGGACAGAGATAACAGGACAGGCCGGCCTCGGCCTGCATGGTTTCCCTCGGGGGGCGTGGGGGAATGAGGCACTCGCGCCGGGTGAGCCCCGCTGAGGGGGTGTGTTCAGGGGAGCGAGGGCGAGCCCGGCCCCGCGGTCAGAGAAGCCCCAGGGAGCTGATGTGCGGCCAAACCCGAGAAGACCAGGAGCCGTCGCCGACCTGGGGGAAGGGTTCCGGGCAGACGACAGCTGGTGCCAAGGGCCTGCGCAGGACCCAGCGGAAAGGACGTGTGCGCAGTGGCAGGAGGCGGGGACGCTCGGACACAGGGAGGAGAGAAAGAGGAAGCATCGGGAGGGACCCAGGTCCTGAGAGCAGCTGGGAGGGGCGCGAGGCCTGTGTCTGAGCTGGTCTTGGACAGGATGAGCTGACGGGGCCTGAGCGTGTTTTCTGGGCCTCTGGGGTGAACTAACACGGCCAGCCAGCCCCCCCGTGTCAGCCGGCCCGTCCCCCTGTATGGGCACCTCTGGTCGATCTTCCGCTGCTGCAGGTCCTTGACGAGGGCCGTCCGCACCAGGGCACTGCCGTTCGGGTGGCTCCAGCTCCACAGCTGCAACGGAGACAGCCCCGTGTGAGCGGGCGGGAGACGGGGCCCCGTGTGAGCGGGCGGGAGACGGGGCCCCGTGTGAGCGGGCGGGAGACGGGGCCCCCCGTGCTCTGAAATCCAACAGCTGTCACTCACCGGCATCCTTCTTCCGACGAAAGAGTGGGAGAAGGTCTTCAGGTCCTGGTCGGCCAGGGAGCTGGGCACCACGAAGTATTCTGGAAGGCTGAGGGGAGAAAGCAGACCACGCCATCAGGCCCGTGCTGTGGGCAGGGCAGGGAGCCGTGACCACACGGGTAATCAAACCCATTCCTCCCCCGAATGTGCACCCCACTCCGCAGCCATCCCGTGGACACTGAGGACACTGACCGTCCCAGACGTCGCATGTCTGATGCGGCCACGGACAGACCTCCTAGGGGAGCAGGGAAAAGCCACAGGCGGGGTGGGAGTGTTGTCCAGAATGACTATCAGGCCAGCAGGACTGAAAAGCACACCCACCACCGCTCTCCTGACGGCTAAGACCCCTGAAACCCAGCAAACCCGCCCAACTCCCCACTCCCCCCCCCCCCATCCAGAGACAGGCCGACTCCAGGACCCCATCCGACAGCAGTTCCTCGGGGGCAGCCCCATCCATGTAGGACACCCCCCTCCTTTCCTCCCCGCGGCCAACGGACCATGAGACATTTACAAGATGCAGACACACACGCACACGCACACGGGATCGCGGCTCCTCGGGACTCACCACGTGGAGATCATGTAGCCCTCGTTCACGGAGCTCACTCTCCACCCCGAGGCGCCTGTCCGCTTGACCTCGCGGTCCCAGTCGGAGTAGGCCTCGAAAAGCGGCGTCTTCTGGGCGCCGCCCGGCCCGCCGCCCGCCGGGAGCCCGTTGGGCGTGCTGGCTGCGAGGAAGAGCAGCGTCACTGGGTGTGTTCGCACCCGCCTCCGGCCCGCCGTCCTCTCTCTGTCCACACCCTCAGGGCTCCACCCAGCGTCCGAGGGCAGTGACCCTGAGGCCGCGTCAACAAGAGGAGCCTCGCTGAAAGCGCCTGTCCTGCGGAAGGCCATGGTGTCCAGGACGTCGCGGGCCAGCACTGCGCGCCGAGGCCGAAGGCCACGCCAGAGGCTCGCACTCCCTCAGGAGCACAGCCTGGCGCCTGTCGCTTTACAAGGATGACCCCGTGCTCTCGGACAGCGTCTGCCCGCGAACCAGCTGACCGGGGAACAGCCTCGTGGCTTCTTTCCTTCAAAGGCCCCTTGTTCCCTGGGCCGCAGTGACCAGCGCTCTGGGCTCATCCCTCCTCCGTCACGGCCACTGCGTGGGGCCCAGGCCGTCCGACCCCCCTCAGGGCACTGCGGGGACACCTCGCCCTCGGGCCTTCCTGTGCCAGCAGCCCTGCCCCCGGCCTGCCCGCAGGAAGGACTCTAACCCGCCGGAGCCCAGAGGCCATCCAGAGGCTCCGGGGGGCCCTGGGCCGCTCTCACTCGCAGGCCCGGCCTCTGGCTGCGGAGTCGGGGGTCTCAGGCTCCGTCAGACCCTAACGAAGCTGCTGATGCTTCTGCAAGAGCATGGAGGGCGTCAAAGGCTGAGGAGCCTTCACAGAACACTGGCCCAGGGTCACGCTTAGGAAGTACTTGCTTGAGGAGGAGGAGCTTTAAGTATGTGTCATGTTATCCACAAGCTACACGTAAGGAGTCACAGAGAACTGACTGATACGCACAAGGAGTTCAGGGGAAGGCTCTGGGCTGAATAAAGCACTTGAGGTCTCATTAACCCGGAGAGGCCCCCAGGACCGGAGGAGGAACACCGAAAGGAAGTGAAGCAGCAGCAGGTCAGCCACCGCAGAACGAAGCTCCTGAGCCTGAGGCTGAGGCCCCGTACGCTGGGCTCCGCCGTTTTTCTACCGGAAAAGCAGCATCAGCAAGAACTGGCCCGGATCCTCAAGCAACGTAAACGGGAGGTGGCGACCGTCCTGCCACTCCCGTACCCCTGAAACATCCCTCCTAGCTGCTGTCCTTGACCGTGGCCCTTGACCGTGACCCTGATGACGGCTCAGGGCTGACCCAAAGGCAGACAGACTCTCCTGCCCGACAGCCAGGACCTACGCTGCTTTCACACAATCAGGAGTTCCTTTACGTTCAGAAGTGAACTTATGTCAACTGCGCTGTTCAAGTCTAGATTACAGCGAGTTACGTTTTGGTGAGAAAAACGGTCACACTCCATAAACACCGTGCCACGAGGACAAAGCGCCCTCTGACAAGCATGACCTCGTGTCCTCCGGGAAAGAGCCCTCCCCGGGGTCTTCCAGAGCAGTGAGCCTGCCTCACGCCTCACGCAGCGCGGGTCCCGTTCCCACCTCAACGCCTGTACAGCCTAGTGACGCTGCGGTCACTCCACTCCGCAGATTACCCAAATCACTACCACACGTTCCGAGGCAGCAGAATGTCAGGACCGGTGCGGTTAGTAAGTTATAAGACCCCTCCAGGCCGTGCTGGGCGAGGGACCTTTCACTGTGAATGTGTAACTGATTTACTTTTCTCCCGCGAGGAGGGGGCGCCCACGTGCCTCGGTAGGCGCGAGCCCACAAGGGGCCAACGTAAGACATGACCTCTTCGTCTCCTCCCCATTCTCTTATGAGGCTTTAAGAAATGGTTGATTAAAATGACGTTGGTATATGGAACTCATGTACAGAATCACATGACCATCTGGAGTTCTCCGTGGTGATGTCATCGCCGACACAGATATGTGGACAGAACTGTTGTATGTTTATAAAAACTGCCCCGCCCTCGCCTGTGTGGCTCAGTGGATAGAGCATCGGCCTGCAGAATGAAGGGTCCCGGGTTCGATTCCGGTCAAGGGTGAGTGCCTCAGTTGCAGGCTCGACCCCTGGACCTGGTTGGGTGCGTGCAGGAGGCAATCAATCAGTATGTCTCTCTCATCATCGGTATTTCTCTCCCCTCCTTCCTCTATGGAATCAATAAACAAGCCCTGCCTCTTCCTTCCCTCAATCTCATTCTGTTGTGAAGTCCACTAAAAAGCGTCACCACCTCAGCTTCTGAAATCACACCTCGCCAGAAAGATGGTGCGTTTCAAACATCTCTTCGTTTCCTGCCAGGTTTCTTTTTTTCTTCAATACTACATTTTTAAAAATATATTTTTATTGACTTCAGAGAGGAAGGGAGAGATAGAAACATCAATGGTGAGAGGGAATCATTGACTGGCTGCCTCCTACATGTTGGACCCAGCCTGCAACCCAGGCGTGTGCCCTGACCGGAATCGAACCTGGGACCCTTCGGTCCGCAGACTGATGCTTTACCCACTGAGCCACACCGGCCAGGGCTCCTGCCAGGCTTCACCGAAGATGACATTCACTCAGGCTCCAGTTGGAAGAGGCGAATGCACCACCCCCGGCACAGGCACCAGCTGACCCGGGGCAGACGAGGGCCACTTCCTGTTCCGGCCGCTCACCGCGCTGCCTGCCGCCCTTCAGGAACCCGGCAGCCCCGTCCGCAGGCAGCGCCTCCTCTCTCGGGCGGAAGCCGGCCCCCCACAGCCCACGGCGCCTGTCACAGCGGCTCCTGAGGAGCGCCACGCGAAGGGACAGCCATAACACGTGACGTTCTCCTATTTACCTGAGCTGTGGTACTTCTTCCCAACGTACTCAAAGGCAAAGAGGAGCTGGAGGTCTGTTGGCTGGGAGTAATGAGCTATGGCAAGGCACACCTAGGAGAGAGTCTGCATTTAGAATTCCGCGTTCACACACGAGGTCAGGGACATGTACGCCAAGGCCTGGCTGTGGGCGCGTCCCGGGGCAGGGGCTGCTCTGTGGACCGGGGACGTGGACGAGCCCCCGGGAGCCGGGTGCTCACTCACGGCCCCCGAGACCCTGTGAACCTTCAGTGAGCAGGTGGCATTCAGCAAGGGCCTGCCGAGTTGAATTTTAACAGGAAAGTAATTTCATTCAAACGAGTGACCCTTGAAAACCAGAGAAGCATTCTCCCAAAAGGCGGTGAGCAGAACACCGACGCCTAGAAGAGAGAAAGCCTCAGCTTGAGCGTCTGCAAAACGGAGACGGAGCCACAGCCGGGCGGGAATCGCTCGCGCTGATGCCCCGTGGCCTCCGGGGAGCAGCCGGCAGGAATGTCCTGCTCGTTCTGCCGCCGACCGAGCCCTGGGCTGGCCAGTGTAGGAAACACTCTGGGTGCGCGAGGAGGAGGAAGCTGGAGACAGTGCACGCAGAGGACGGCAGAGCCCTCCCTGAGAAAGAGGCAGGAAAAGCACGAGGCCGCACGACCTACGCGGACAGTGAGCGAGCGGGGAAGGTGCTGTCAGCTGTTGGTGGGGGCGGGCTGATCAAATCCTATTAACTGGTGGGTGGGTGTCAGCTTCGGGCTTAAGACGGAATGAAAAAGCTTCCCGCAGAACGCTTCCTGCCTCACCAATTCCTCTAAAAAAAGCGGTGGGGCGGGCGGGGGGAACGTGGGGCCACTGAGAAATGCAAACTTCCCCCCAGAGAACTGAAATGGATCGGGCACAACCCGGGACCGGGCCGAGCTGAACCAGAACAAAACCAGCCACCACCTTTTTGGCACTTTCGGGCCCGGATTCATCAAAGCGAAAGCGGACGATCCTGAAGTCTTTGCAGTAAATGATTAACTCCGTTGGGTTGAACTTCAGCTTCTGGTTGGGGCCCAGGACCTTCTGCTTCCTCTTGTGGTCATTCACTGAGGGAGGAGAGCACAGCGTGAGCACGTTAGTTCTCGTTTCTCTCTCCGCGGCTTCCGAACGCGCGCGCAGCGATGGCGACTGGAAGGACACCCACCCCCGAGCACCGCCTCCCGGGCCCTCTCACCACTTATCTGTGCGTCTTCGCACTTTGGGGGATTGATTTTAATTACTTATTTTTAATCCATCTTACTGATTTTTTAAGAAAGGAAGGGAGAGGGATAGCTAGAAACATTCATGAGAGAGAAACATCCATCAGCCGCCTCCTGCACACCCCCTACTGGGATGTGCCCGCAACGAAGGCACATGCCCTTGGCCGGAATCGAACCCGGGACCGTTCAGGCCTCAGCCCGACGCTCTATCCACTGGGCTGGGGGATCGATTTTAACTTTGCTTTTGAAGGTATTTTAAATGATTGTTTGCACACCAACCACCACCATCTAGATACATTTTATGATTAAAATTTTAATTTAAAAGAGGACAAATACTAGGAATTATAAAAAGCGATTCATTTTATATCTCCATTTTAAATTAATTTTTTTACCTCTGTCTTTAATGAATGTTCCTGGGACTCAAAAAAAAAAAAAAAAAAAAGGAGAAAAACCTATAAAAATAAACTTCCAACCCAAGTATCTGAGTATCTCCAAACAATTCCTCCGGAGTAGAATCAGCTTTAGGGACTAAGTAAAGAATAATATGGCCCAGCCAGTGTAGCTCAGTGGTTTGATTCGCGGTCAGGGCACATGCCTGGGTTGTGGGCTCCATCCACAGTAGGGGGCGTGTAGGAGGCAGCCGAGCCATGATCCTCTCTCACCACTGATGTTTCTATCTCTCTCTCCCTCTCCCTTTCTCTCTGAAATCAATAAATATATACATGTATATATGTATTTACATATAAAAGACTAAGTGACCGTCCGGCTGTCCGGCACATGTGACACACACTGACCACCAGGGAGCAGACGCTCAAAGCAGGAGCTGCTGAGCTGTGGAGACTCGGGAGCAGAGAGGATGAAGCCCCATTTCTCCTAATTAGCTTCCTTCCAATGTGCATGGATCTGTGCCCTGGGCCACCAGGACACGTATGAAAAGAAGAGCACATACCTGCAACGATTTGCTCTATACACGTTAAGGGGACATCATGCTCGCCGAGAAGAAGGTTCCGGTAATGGAACTTCTGAAACACAAAGCCACGTCCACGTCAGCTGTTTTCCCGTGGCCCGCGCACTGGGGACAGCAGCCCTGACGCACTCCCGGCGTCAGAGGCCTCGGCACAACCGCACCGACAGGACCTACCTGCAAGGGCATCGGGTCGTCCGTGACGAAGGAAATTTTGAAGTTGCTGCAAATCAGCTTCCCCCACAGGTCGTACTGACTCGTGTCGGTTGCAATGCACTTTCTCACAAAGCTGACTTCGTTCACAACAATTTCTCCTATAAAAAAGGAAAGCCATCGTTTGTGCGCCACCTCCCCACCGTAGCGCGTCAGCAGGCGCTGAGCGACTGATGTCAGGACGGCGACAGTGAGGACCGTGAGCACACAGCGCATCCAAGAGGGTCTTTCCTGAGGGACGCACGGCTCAACATGAAGCAGCTCACCGCGAGCAGAACACAGAACAGCACACACGGGCGAGCGTGCCACGGGGATGTACAGGCACACGAGACCTCCCCAACCAGGCTGCCTTCATTTCCAGACGGCGGCCCATGGCCGTGTGCTCCCCCGATCCGATTACAAAGCCTGACAATCAGTGCGTTCACTGTCACTGGACGTGTGGCTCACCGTGAAAACACCGCTGCCCCCGCCGAGGGGGACAGGGACAGGGCGGAGCCCACACGCAGCCTGAGCAGGGCCGAGCCTGGCGGGCACTCAGGTGCCGAGCGGGAGCCCTTCCCGGATCGGCCTCCCGCCCCGATCTGGCTCAGGGGACCCTCCTCGGCGCCTCGCCGCCCTGCCTCCCTCCAGGGGAGCATGTCCCCAGCGCGCTGGCACTGACCAGGGCGGGACCCTGTCTCCTCCAGCTCCCGACTCCTCGGCCTGCAGTGAGGACCAGGGGATCGGAGCCTGCAGAGCGGCAAGGTGGCCGAGGCCCAGTCTCCGGCTTACTTCCTGAAGCAGGCGAGCCGAGACCGCCAGCACACGCCACAGCCTGGTCGCACTGTGTCTCCGCCCCCCCCCCTCTCCCCCCGCTTCATAAAACGAGGCTCGTTTTAAATTCAGGCTCCCATTCCGCCGGTAACCGTACACAAACAATGATTCTGTGTTCTGACTCTCATCTGCTTACTGGGTTACGGGTTCAGGCTCTGGGCAGCTGGGGGCAGGGATGTCCTTGAACCCCAGGCGCCGTGCCAAAGCAGAACACGTGAGGCCGCACGGGGAACAATGGCTCCTTGTCCCCGGTGCCACGTGGAGCCACGGGGGACCCGCCACGGCTCCGCGTGGCTTCTGACGGCCGAGGGCCGGGCCCTCGCGGCCTCACTCGCTCCACTGGTCCCCTCGATCGGGGGGAGGCTGAGAGCAGAGGAGGGGCGGCGAGGTGCCGGGTGTGTGTGTGTGAGTGTGAGTGTGTGTGTGTGTGTGTGTCCCCGGAGAGGGGGCGGGACAGGCGAGGCAGGAAGCAGAGACCACGACGGGGCGGCCAGACAGAGACCGGGAAGCGCGTGGGAAGGACAGACGAGAGGGCAGGCGGCAGACACGCTAATTTGGGGTTGGCGAGAGGTTCGGGAAGGGCTAGGCTGAGTGCAAACAGAATGCTGGGGCCACCACGGGTGTGAGCTCAGAGCCACCGCAAAACGCCAACACCGGTCAGGACGGCCGGACTGAGCCGCGGCGCCCGGACAAGCAGACCTCGCAGTTAGAGAGGCCCCCGGCCGCCCCAGAAACCTGCGCCTTTTAGGCAGAAAGGGACGCTCTGGGGCTGATTCTACAGAACAGATGACCCCCGAGGGACAGTCCTTTAAGCCTATGGACGTTAACATCCCCATCAGCTCGTCTCAGAGGTGAGAGCGACGTTTAAAAGCCCAGTCCCGAAGGGTCCCGGGTTCGATTCCAGTCAAGGGCATGTACCTTGGTTGTGGGCATATCCCCAGTAAGGGGTGTGTAAGAGGCAGCTGATCGATGACTCTCTCTCATCGATGTTTCTAACTCTCTATCTCTCTCCCTTCCTCTCTGTATAAAATCAATAAAATATATTTAAAAAAAATAAAATAAAAGCCCAGTCCCGCATCTGCAGCCGAGACCGCCTACGGGCGTCAAATCCTAACACGGAAGCGGGACTGAAACCCGACCAGGGGAACGGGGGGGGGGGGGGGGGGGGGCTGTTCTGACCCAGGGAGTCTCCGGGGAAGGACACTGTGCCCTGGGGGTGGGCGCCGGGGGGCCGCTTGGGGGACGCTGGAGACTCGCTGGTGGTCTGGATGAGGCGGTGGAAGAGGGGGACCCCCCCAGTGGATAAACACCCTGCCCAGCACAGAACAGCCCCTTCCACAGGACAATGGGCCCCAAAACGTCAAGCAAAATGGGCCTCTGCGGGGAAGGGGCACCCACAGAAACAGCTGACATCTCCGGGAAAAAAACACACACAAAAAAAAACCCCATCGCCGAGTCAGGAATTCCAAGTTCACTGAGCCGTGTCACTGGTTTCCAGAGGCCCAGACGCCATAAACGCGGCTTTTCCTGCTGTTAGGGCGACGGCCAGACAGGCAGGCAGACAGGGCACAGGGTACGCCACCGCCTCGGTCATCAGAGGCCGCTTGGGGGGAAAGAGCGGGTTCGGCCCCGGCTGGCGGCTCAGTGGTTAGAGCGCCGGCTTGCGGACCTGGAAGGGTCTCAGGTTCCATTCCCAGCTGAGGGTGGGCGCCTGGGCGGCAGGTCCCATCCCCGGCCAGCCCTGGAGGGATGAATTTGGGAAGCAACCCAGGGATGTTTCTCCTTCTCTATCTCTCTAACTGTCCCCCTCCCTCGTGCTCTCTCTAAAAAAATACCAGCTGAAACCGGTGTGGCTCAGTGGATAGAGCGTCGGCCTGCGGACAGAAAGGTCCCGGGTTCGATTCCGATCAAGGACGTGGACCTTGCTTGCGGGCACATCCCTAGTGCGGGGTGTGCAGGAGGCAGCTGATCGATGATTCTCTCTCACAGATGTTTCTAACTCTCTATCCCTCTCTCTTCCTCTCTGTAAAAAATCAATAAAAAATGATATATATATATATATATACATACATATAAAATGAAATGAAATAAAAAATATCAGTGGGCCCTGGCTGGCTTGGTTCAGTGGACAGAGCATCAGCCGGGACCCACACCCGTCCCTCCTCCGCCCGCAAGGACCTGCCACACCCTGGCAGCAGCTCACCTGGCAGCAGCACCGGCTCCAGCTTTTTAATCTTGGGCTCCGAATCGAACTTGTCCTCCGCCTGAAACACGGGCGCAAACGGCGCGATTCAACACCTCCGCCCCCCCCGCCCCAGACACACACCGAACCCCACGTTCTTTCTACCCGGTGGCCCTAGGGGACCCCAATCTGCACCCGTCCGGTCCGTCGTCCCCCTTCAATCCTTTCCCAATTTTTTTAAACCAAGTTGTTGTTTTTTTTTTAAAGATCGACTCGGGAGCCGGACATTAAGACATCAAGGGCCGGGCAGGTGCCCTAACCCCATCCCTAACCCCATAGGGTGTCCCCGATCCCCTGGCCGGTCACGTGGGCGGGACAGACATCTGGTCGCTGGGCTCGCAGCTCCGGGCGCAGCATGGCAGCGGCCGGCGGAGTGTGACAACTTTTCCTCGAGTGAGTGGGGGCTCTGGCTGGGGACAGGGGAGGACTGGGGGAGACCAAGGACTAGGGGGGCCATGGGGACGGGGCACCGAGGACCAGGGAGACATGGCGACAGGTGGCCTCCGGGTCTCCAGCTCCACGGGCCGGCCGGCCGGCGGCTCCCGGGAGCGCGGAGGGAGGAGAGGGGCGCGCGGGGAGGGGGCCGCGTACCTGGGGCGGCGGCAGCAGGTAGGACCGGAAGGTGGGTCTGGGCGGCTTGAGGGAGAACATGGTCCCGCCCCGGCCCGCTCGCCAGCCGGGACCCGCCGCGGGCTGAGCGCTCCCCGTGTGGCCAGCCGGGCCCGGCGCTCGGACGGGCGGGGAGGAGCCGGGGGGCGGGGGGCAGAGTCGGGACGGGGCCGACGGCGGCCGCCCGAGCCCATCCCCGGAAGTGGCCCTGCCCCGAGAGACGGCGGCGGCGCGCGCGGGGGGCTGGCGGCCAGGCGCTCGGGGCCTCCAGGCCTCGCCCGCGCCGCCGTCACGCGGGGCTGTCGCCGCGGCGCCGCGCACCCGCCGCCGCCCGGACCTCCTCAGCGAGGGCGCAGGGGGGAGCGGCGCGCGACGGCCATCTTGGGCGCGCAGCCGCGGGGAGGGCGCGCCTACGGCGGCCCGCGGGGGTCACGGCGGCCCCCAGGGAGCTACGGTGGCCCGCGGGGGTCAAAGGCCGCCCGCGGTTGTCCTGCTGGCCCCCTGGGAACTCGACGGCGACCGCGGGAGCGGGCCCGGGCCCGGCCGTGGCTCGGAGCCTCCTCGGTCGCGTCCTTCCCTCCGCTCCTGGGACCCTCTTCCCTGGGGCGCTGCTCGGCAGTCGCCCGGCTCGCGTGATCACTGTGGGGGAAGCCGGGGAGTGGAGCCCGGTGTGGGAGGGGTGGGCTCTGGGAGGGGGGACAGGTGAGCCCGGGAGAGGGATCGGGGACAAATGGGCCCCATAGAGGGAACAGTGAGCCTGGGAGGGGGGACAGATGAGCCCCAGAGAGGGGGCAGGTGCAGCCCGGGAGGGGGGACAGGTGAGCCCAGAGGGGACAGGTGCATTCTGGGAGGGGGGGACAGGTGAGCCCCAGAGAGGGGGCAGGTGAGCCCAGAGAGGGGACAGGTGAGCCCAGAGAGGGGACAGGTGAGCCCAGGAGAGGGGACCAGTGAGCCTGGGACAGGGGACCCGTCTCCAAAGCACAGTGCAGCCGGACTGCAGGTGGAGGCCCCTCAGAGGCCTACTCCCCGGGACTCGGGGACCACGGACGGATGACTTAGGCCGGCCACGCAGACCCCTCCATCCTGTCTGTTGATTCCTCCCCCTCTTCCTGTATTAAACAATAACGTGGAAAAAGATGTGACACAAGCCGCCTCCTTTCTTTTCTCGCTCTTTGCACCTGTCAGGTGGGAGTGGGCCGCTGAATGGATATTGAGATTGATCTTTTTTAAAAAATATATATTTTATTGATTTTTTACAGAGAGGAAGGGAGAGAGAGAGAGAGCTAGAAACGTCGATGAGAAACATCGACCAGCTGCCTCCTTCACACCCCCTACCGAGGATGTGCCCGCAACCAATGTACATGCCCCCGACCGGAATCGAACCCGGGACCCTTCAGTCCGCAGACCGACGCTCTACCACTGAGCCAAACCGGTTTCGGCTGAGATTGATCTTAATTGGATATTGAGATTGAGTAGTATTGGATATTGAGATTGATCTTAATTGGATATCCAGATTGAGTAATATTGGATATTCATAGCAGTAGCAAAATTATGGAGTAGTAATTAAAACAATATATACACATGTACTATATACTATATACATATAGTATATAGTATATATGTATACTATATATATACTATATACTACATACTACATACTACATACTATACTATATACTATATACTATATACTATATACTATATACAATATATACTATACATACTATATGCCATATATACACTGTATATATACTATATACTATATATACTGTATATACTATGCACTATATATACAATATATACTATACACACACACACACACACACTGAGTGGCCAGATGATTGTGCATTCAGAGATCATAATAATCTGGACACTCAGTGTACACGAACGCTGGCTGTTAAAAGAGTAAATCCAAAGAGTTCTCGCCACAAGGGGAAAAACCATTTTGGCTTCCTCTCATTGTGTCCACGTGATGATGGGCGTGAACTGCACCTGTTGGGGTCCCCGCGTCGCAATCCAGTGAAATCGTAACGCCACCCGCCTTCCGCTTGTGCGTCCTATGACCTCTCCCGAACGCTGGGAAGCAATGGATGTTTATCCACACACACGCTTCAGTCCGTACGGGCGTGTTTCTTTATTTTTACTTCTATATACTTTTTTTTTTTAGATTTCAGACAGGAAAGGAAAGGGGGGTGGCGGGGGAGAGAAACATCCACGATGAGAGAGAATCACGGACCCGCTGCCTCCTGCACGCCTCCTCCACCCGGGCCTGTGCCCCGTCCGGGAATCGAACCCGGAACCTCCTGGTTCCTGGGCATGCTGGCCGGGCTCTGGCGTCTTCTTCTCGGGGCCACGCATCCCTGTACGGCCTCATCTGTCCGTAATGACCTCCTACCGGCCGTGTCTCCGGAGACAGCCACCCTGGGGACGGGGTTCGCACGGAGGAATGCGGGGAGCACACACGGGAGCCCGCGGCGCGTCCACACCGCTGAGAGCCTTCCGGGCCGGCTGGCGTCTTCGGAACCTGGTGACCATCAGCCGGCCGGCCAGAGGGTGCTGGTCCTCGGCGGCTCTGACGTCAGGAGCCGGAGCAGCCGGGCCCGTCAGCATTCCGTTTCTGCAGGTGTGGCCTCCGTCTTCGACACGGCCACGAGGCTGCCCAGGCTGCCGGCGTAACCGGGGGCGTCCAGCCAGGCCCGCGCGCCCGGAGCCCTCCCCGGGCGGCCGTGCAAGCTCTTGGACCTCAGCGACGGGAACCCCGGGGCCCGGCCCGCGCCCACCGTCAGCAGGTTCCCCGTCTCCGCGGGCTCGGCCACGGCCAGGGGGACCCCTCGAGCAGGGGCACCGCGAGCCTCCTCCTCCTCCGCCAGCCTCTCGGCTTCCCCGTACGGGGGCAGGTCGGTGCTGCGGGACCGTGTGATCCTGTGGACCTGGTACGTCCACTCCGCGGTCCACGCCCGGCCCCCGCCCGGCCCGCACGGCCCCGGCTCGCCCACCAGCCTCCTGCCGTGGGAGAACACGACGCGCGCGGACTCCAGGGTGTGACAGGCGCCGGACGCCTCGTCGGGGCCGGGGCGGGGCCCGTCCGTGTCTCCTGGAGGCCCGGGGGCAGCCACCTCCGTCACTGCTGCCGCTCTGACCCTGAGCTGCGCGTCCTGCAAATCCGACGTCTGCTCGGCGGGCAGGGCCTTCGTTTCCTCCCTGCCCCTCGCCCGGCCCGGCGGGTCCTGGCCGCGGTCTGAGGCCAGCCGGCTGCCCCCGGGCGAGGCCGGGGCGCTCCTGCCCGGGGCCAGGCCCACCCCGGGGTCCTTCTCTCCCTGCCCTCGGAAGGAGCAGGCTCTCTTGGTGCCGAGCCCCGAGCCCGGCTCCTCCGGGGGCAGGGGGAAGCGGGGCCGGCCGCCGCCCACGCTGTCGGCGCTGTGCACGCTGCTCTGCTGCAGCAGGAAGGTGGCCTCGCACTCGGAGGCGGCCCGGGAGCGCGCGCGTGCGAGCTCGGACGGGTCGATGCCCGCCAGGGCCTCCAGGGCGCCGGCCACGCGTCCCGACAGCTCCTCCAGCTGCGAGAGCCGCAGGTCCACCGTCTGCAGCGCCGTCTTCATGAAGCCCTCCCGCTCGTTCATCTCCTCCAGCCGCATGGACATGTTCTCCACCCTGGCAACACCAAGGGCAGAGGGTGAGTCCGCAGCGGACAAGGGACGCCGTCTGACAGCCACAACGGAGGCCCGGGGCCCGGAGATCGGTGCAAGAACCGGCCTTCCTTCCCCGGCACCGCCTCTCCGCCTTCCCAGCTGCCCAGGGGCTCAGAGCACCTGCGTTTGCAAATCAACCCGCCATCTTTGTTGGGTTAATTTGCATACTCACGCCTGATTGGCTGGTGGGTGTTGTGAAGGTACTGTCAGTTTGCTTCTCTCTCTTTTTAAAAAAAAAAAAAATATTGATTTTTAACAGAGAGGAAGGGAGAGGGATAGAGAACTAGAAACGTCGATGAGAGAGAAACATCTACCAGCTGCCTCTTGCACACCCCCTACTGGGAATGCGCCCGCAACCAAGGTACATGCCCTTGACCGGAATCGAACCCGGGACCTTTCAGTCCGCAGACTGACGCTCTGCCGCTGAGCCACACCGGCTTCGGCTTCTTACTCTTTTATCAGTGTAGGTGTTTTTACAGTCTTTCTTCTTTAAAAAAAAATTTTTTTTAAATTGACTTCAGAGAGGACTAGAGAAAGGGGGAGAAAGAGAGATGGGAAGAGAGAGGGGGAGAGAGAGAGAGAAGCATCACTGATGAGAGAGAACCATTGATGGGCTGGCTCCTGCACGCCCCTCACTGGGGATGGAGCCCGCAACCAGGAATGCATTCAGCACCTCCTGGTTCCTAGGTTGACGCTCAACCACCTTGCCACCCTGGCCGGGCCCCATTTAAATATTTAAATCAGAGCGAAAGCACCGTACATACCGCTTCCCACTGCATTCAAATAGCAGGTCCAGCACTGCATACCTCGGGGGGCCTTCTGGAGCAACGTCCAAGAGAATACCTACCCATGAGCCCTGGCCTTTCCTAGATGCTGCTCTGTCACCACGTACAGGGGCCGAGTTCAAGTCCCCACGTGTCCAAAGCCAGAGCGCCAGCCGGCCGGCCGCCAGTGAAACCCCGTTTCCTACGCCGTCAGCTCCTCACGGACAGCCCCCTCCGCCCGAGAGGCACCCCGGAATCACACGGGAGCGTTCCCCTAATGACAGAGCTGGCTGCTCCCATAAAGCCGTCGGCTCCGTGGGAGTCCCGGGCCCGGCTGGTACTCACGGCTCCGAGACCAGGCCTGCCCTGTCATTGCGCGCCAGGCGCGAGGATCAAAACGGCGTCTGTCTCGCCCGGCTCTTTTCCTTGGGGCCTTTCAAGTTGGGTAATTGTAGGGAGGCAGCCCAAACGGGCAGACCTGCGTGCTCAAGATTGCACAGGGTGCCTTAAATCTTCCTGAGTTCTCGTTCCTTTTTTTTTTTTTTTTTTTTAATGATTACCTTCCCCCCCCCCCTTTTTTTTTAATTGATTTCAGAGAGGAAGGGAGAGAGACAGAAGCATCCACGAGGAGAGAGAACATTCTACCGGCTGCCTCCCTCACGCCCACCCCCCTACTGGGATCCGGCCTGCAATCCGGGCACGTGCCCCGACCGGGAATCGAACAGAGACCTCCCAGTTCGGACGTGGATTCTCGGCCCCTGAGCCAGGCCGGCCGGCTCCCTCTGTCTCGTTTGTGGGGCCAGGCCAGTTAGGGCGGCCCTGTGAGCCGGGAGGGAGGGCCGTGGCGGCCGGTGCTGCCGGGCCTGAGCGGGCGTGTCTCCCTCTGGGGCGTGTCTCCCGGAGAGAACGGAACCACACCCTGGACGCCCAGCGTGAATGACTAACAACGCTGGCATTTTTATTTACTTATTTATTTTTAAATCCCTATCTACCTGATACCTGTCTCTCTCTCTCTCTCTGGATTGGCTGTCAATACCGGGTCAGGAATAGGACCCACACCCCAGCGTGCTCCTGGCGTTGACTCCTGTGGACGTTTAAGCTCAGGACATCCCCGTGGGCTCTTCCCAGATCGGCCTGGGGACGGAGGGGTCCCGGGTTTGATTCCGGTCAAGGGCGTGGACCTTGGTTGCGGGCACATCCCCAGTAAGGGGGTGTGCAGGAGGCAGCTGATCGATGTTTCTCTTTCATCAGTGTTTCTGACTCTCCCTCTCCCTTCCTCTCTGTAAAAAAATCAATGAAATATATTTTATTTTAGTGGTTGAACATCGAGCTATGAGCCAGAAAGTCATGGTTTGAGTTCCCGTGTTACGGGAGGCAGCTGATCAATGAGTCTCTCTCACCTCTCTCTCTCTGACATCAATCAATCAAAATATATTATTTAAATGCATTAATATAATATAACATAATATAATATAAATAAATATACATATAGTCATAGAAATGAGAGGAACTTTTTATCCTCCCAGGTTTGATCTTAGAGTCCTCCCCGGGGCCAAAAATGAGGTGGAAATAGCTCCTGTGATTCCCGCTCCCCAGCGGGCCTGGCCCCGCCCCCCGCCTGGCATTCCCGGTGACTCAGCCGGACGGACGGATGGGGACAATGGGACGGGCAGGAACGCGCTCCCATCCCAGGCACCCCTGGCTCAGGGAAACAGGAAGGGCCTGACACGCGTGCCTTCCCTCGGCTCCCGGAGCCGGTCCAGGAATGGCAAACATCCCAGCAATGCCGGGGGAGGTGGGGGCAGAGGGAACTCCGGGAGAGTGGAAATTTCCCATCAACGGCTCCAGCACCGGCCGAGGGCACAGGCCCGGGGTGCGGGCTCCGTCCCGGTGTGGGGCGTGCAGGAGGCAGCCGGTCCCCGATTCTCTCTCCTCATCGTGGGTGCTTCCCTCCCTCTCCCTTCTCTCCCTCTGCCTTCCTCTCTGAAATCAATAATACATTTTTATTTTTTTTTTTGAAGAAGAAAATGTGCCTCATCAAGGCCGAAGGACGGTGTGATAACCCTGGGGTTTGGCACTTTGTCACCAGGTGACCAGGTCCAGGAGGGGACAGAGGCCTGGGGACGGGGCCCCGAGCAAGAGCGGCCAGCCTGAGCGTGCCCAGGGCGACTCCAGGAGTCTCGCAGGGCCCTGAGCTGTGCTTTGAGGGCCTCCCGTGTGCTTACCCGTAAACACGGGTGTCTCCCTGGGGAGCCTGTCATTCTGAGTGCCCGGGGCTGTGCAATGAGTTAGAACAGCAGCGTCTCCCTGCTCTCAGTTCAACCCTGGAGCCACGTGGGTTTGTTTGCTTTTAAACCAGCTATCCCCCGAGGATGTTGCTCCCATTGATTTTTAGGGAGAGCGGAAGGGAGGGGAAGGAGACAGAGAGAAACACCGGTGGGAGAGGGAGACGCGTCCATGGGTTGCCTCCTGCACGCTCCAGGAGGAGCTTGCCACCGCGAGGTACACGCCCTTGACCGGACCGGAACCCGGGGCCCCTCGGTCCGCAGGCCGGCGGTGCGCTGCCCGCTGAGCCGCCCCGGCCGGGCCCACCTGTCGCAGGTGACGCGGATGCGCTCCTCGCTGGACGACTGCTGCTCGTCCTCCTTCCCCTGGAAGTGCTCCTGCACGCACTGCGCCTCGAACTCATGCAGGCGCTTCAGCTCCTCGTCGCTGAGGAACAGCTCTGGGCGGCCCCGCGTGTGTGTGTGGGTGTGTGGGTGTCAGAGGGAAGGGAGGCGGGGAGGGAGAGAGAGAGAGACGTCCACGATCAGAGAGAACCACGGACCGGCTGCCTCCTGCACGCCCCACCACGGAGATGGAGCCCGCAGCCCGGGCCTGTGCCCTGACCGGGAACGGAACCGTGACCTCCTGGTGCATAGATCAGTGCCCAACCCCTGAGCATTGACCTATGCTGGCAAGCTGCTTTTAGAGATCTTTTTATAAAAATATATATATATATATATATTTTTTTTAATGCCGAAACCGGTTTGGCTCAGTGGATAGAGCGTCGGCTTGGAGACTGAAGGGTCCCGGGTTCGATTCCGGTCAAAAGCATGTGCCTTGGTTGCGGGCACATCCCCAAGTACGGGGTGTGCAAGAGGCAGCTGATCGATGACTCTCTCTCATCGATGTTTCTAACTCTATATCCCTCTCTCTTCCTCTCTGTGAAAAATCAATAAAATATATTTTTAAAAAATTATATATATGTTTTTTTAATTGATATTTTTAGAGAGAAAGGGAGAAGGATAGAGAGAAGACGTCTATGATGAGAGAGAATCATGGATCAGCTGCCTCCTGCACGTCCCACACTGGGAATCAAGCCCGCACCCCGGGCCTGTGCCCTGATGGGGAACGGAACCGTGACCTCCTGGTTCCGAGGTCCACGGTCAGCCTCTGAGCCCGAGGGGGGCGGGGAGGGACGGGGGAGCGGGGGGGACGGGGCACCCACTCAGCCCGCGGTCCTGCTCGTCCGGCTCGCCCCCCCGCCTCCTCCGGCAGCGGCCCCCGAGCCGCCGGCCGATGATGTAGAGGTGGCTCAGCAGGATCATGGGCGGCGGCAGCACCGGCCGGTCGTGGAAGGTCATGATGAGCTGGTAGCGCTGGAACTTCCACACCTGGTTGGAGATGGACTTCACCTCGAAGAAGGTGTTGCTTTGCAAAGAGGAGACATTGTTCTCCATCAGTCCGGGGGAGGCTCTCTCCCCAGGGCCGTCCGCGTCTCCACCAAACCTCAAGGCTCAACGATCCGGCCCCGGCCAGAGTGGCTCAGCGGATAGCGCGCCGGCCTGCGGGCCAGAGGGTCCCCCCGGGTTCGATGCCGGTCAAGGGCACGGACCTCGGTGGCAGGCTCCGCCCCATCCCGGGGCCCTGGCCGGGGAGCGTGCAGGAGGCAGCCCATCGATGTGTCTCTCTCTCACATCGATGTTTCTCTCTGTCTCTCCCTCTCCCTTCCTGTCTCTCCAAAAATCAGTGGGAGCCGAAACTGGTGTGGCTCAGTGGATAGAGCATCGGCCTGCAGACTGAAGGGTCCCCTGTTCGATTCCGGTCAAGGGCACGGACCTTGGTTGCGGGCACATCCCCAGTAGGGGGCGTGCAAGAGGCAGCTGATCGATGACTCTCTCTCATCGATGTTTCTAACTCTCTATCCCTCTCTCTTCTTCTCTGTAAAAAATCAATAAAACATAGTTGTTTTCTTTTAAAAAAAAAAAGCAAATATTGGGAGTACTATTTAAAAAATAAAAAAATCAGCGGGAAAACAATATCCTCAGCTGAGGATTAAAAAAGGAAAAAAAATCCCACCCTTTCCCAGGGACACTCTGTGTCCAGGCACGCCCGCGTGGGGGCGTCTGTGAGGAGCCTGTCCCCGTCCCCCGTTCCCCGCAGGGGACACGCACTTGAAGACTGCGATGAGCAGGTTGACCAGCAGGATGTTGGCCACCAGCAGGTAGCAGGCCATGATGGCGGGGGTCAGCCAGGCGCCTGGGATGCAGGGCGGCAGGCGCCGGCCCTCCTCGTCGTACTGGTTCTCGCCACACGGAGCTGGAACGGACGGAGGGAGGTCCTTCTGTGCCCGCTCTGGCATGGCTCACCGAAGTTATCATGTGATAACAGCTCCCCGAGGCTATCATGTGACCCATGTCTTTTTTTTTATTTTTATATAGGATTTTTTTCCCCCGGTGAAAAATAGCAACTCATGCCGAGACCGGTTTGGCTCAGTGGATAGAGCGTCGGCTTGGGGACTGAAGGGACCCGGGTTCGATTCTGGTCAAGGGCATGTACCTTGGTTGCGGGCATATCCCCAGTAGGGGGTGTGCAAGAGGCAGCTGATCCATGATTCTCTCTCATCGGTGTTTCTAATTCTCTATCTCTCTCCCTTCCTCTCTGTACAAAATCAATAAAATATATATTAAAAGAAAAAGAAAAATAGCAACTCATAAAAGAAATAAGGAGCCGAAACCAGTGTGGCTCAGTGGATAGAGCGTCAGCCTGAGGACTGAGGGGTCCTGGGTTCGGTTCCCGTCAAAGGCATATGTACCTTGGTTCTGGGCTCATCCCCAGCAGGGGGTGTGCAGGAGGCAGCCGATGGATGTTGCTCTCTCCCTCTCCCTCCCCCTCCCTCTCTCTCTTTCAAGTCAACACAAAAAACTATTTTAAAAGGCAAACCATACTTCCTTTCTCTGCCCCTTGGCAATGCCACGCCGATCCCACGGGATCTATTCCGTGGAGGAAAGACAGGGTGACCCCAACAGGCACTCGTGACATAAACTCCATCGATGTCTAGCCTACATGCTTCTCATTTATTTACAGTTTAAAGAAACAACAACACAAAAACTGTCGACACCAGGAAACCAGAGAGGTGTTCGCACCCAGGGCAAAGCTGCTGGCAATTAGCTAAGGAAGAGACTAAGGAACAAAGGGATACGCACACTGCGCGGGCGCTGGACGCCGGGGCGGGGAACGCCCGGCCCACGGGCCATGTGAGGCCCCTGGAACCGTGTGGCCTGGCCCCGCCGAGGCCTCCGGGGCAAGTTAACGGAAGGCTGGAGCCCACAGAGCAGGCGAGCTTTTAAGAGGATCGTTTTGACAAAAATACCCAAACGGCCCTCGGCCCCACCCCTGGCAGAGTCGTACGCTTTGTGTACACTTACGGTTGATTTCCATGGCGTAGACTGCACGGCGTTCGAGGGAGGAAAGAAAACAAGGTGGCGGTGGAGGGAAAAGTAAAATGGTTAACGCACAAGACAATGCAGAGTCTTCAGATTCCTCCCGGTCAAGGGCACGTGCAGGGAGGCAGCCCATCGACATGTCTCTCTCTCACATCCATGTTCCTCTCTCGCTCTCTCTCTCCCCCTCCTGTTCACTCTCTAAAAATCAACGGGAAAATAGCCTCGGGGAGGATGAGCAACAAAAATCTCCCCGTTTGCTCGGTCCCCTGCACTCACTCGGTGAAAACCACGTGATGCTCCCGCAGGACAGAGGCCTGCTCCACCCCCCGCGCCCCCGCGCCCCCCCCCCCCCCCCCCCCCCCGGCGGGCCTAGCCTGCGGGGCAGGGAGCAGGCCTTACTATGGATTCTAGTCTTACGGTCGGTCTGGTCCGCGAACACCTCGCCGTAGATCATCCAGTAGGGCATGTAGAAGATGTTGCGGGCCAGCCGCCATGAGGGCTCCTCGTCCGGGTGCAGGATGGCCTGGCGGGCGACGCCGAAGCTCATCAGCACCACCAGCATGATCACCACGAAGTACAGCATGTCGATCATCTGCCAATCAGAGTGCAGGTGTCAGCCATCCGCCAATCAGAGTGCAGTGTGTCAGCCATCCACCAATCAGAGTGCAGCGTGTCAGCCATCCACCAATCAGAGTGCAGGTGTCAGCCATCCACCAATCAGAGTGCAGCCTGTCAGCCATCCACCAATCAGAGTGCAGCGTGTCAGCCATCCGCCAATCACAGTGCAGTGTGTCAGTCATCCACCAATCAGAGTGCAGCCTGTCGATCATCTGCCAATCACAGTGCAGTGTGTCAGTCATCCACCAATCAGAGTGCAGCCTGTCGATCATCTGCCAATCAGAGTGCAGGTGTCAGCCATCCACCAATCAGAGTGCAGCCTGTCAATCATCTGCCAATCAGAGTGCAGCGTGTCAGCCATCCACCAATCAGAGTGCAGTGTGTCAGCCATCTGTCAATCACAGTGCAGTGTGTCAGCCATCCGCCAATCACAGTGCAGCGTGTCAGCCATCCGCCAATCAGAGTGCAGCGTGTCAGCCATCCACCAATCAGAGTGCAGCGTGTCAGCCATCCGCCAATCACAGTGCAGTGTGTCAGCCATCCGCCAATCACAGTGCAGTGTGTCAGCCATCCGCCAATCACAGCGCAGCGTGTCAGCCATCCGCCAATCACAGCGCAGTGTGTCAGCCATCCACCAATCACAGTGCAGTGTGTCAGCCATCCGCCAATCACAGTGCAGCGTGTCAGCCATCCGCCAATCAGAGTGCAGCGTGTCAGCCATCCGCCAATCAGAGTGCAGCGTGTCAGCCATCCGCCAATCACAGTGCAGCGTGTCAGCCATCCGCCAATCACAGTGCAGCGTGTCAGCCATCCGCCAATCAGAGTGCAGTGTGTCAGCCATCTGTCCATCACAGGGAATGGGTCTCTGATGGTCTCCAGTTCACGTGGCTCCTGATTTTGCTCAACTCAGACTTCATCAGTGCTTCGCCCGCCGGCGTGGCTCGGGGGTTGAGCATTGACCTATGAACCTGGAGGTCATGGTTCAATTCCCGGTCAGGGCACAGGCCCTGGTTTTGGGCTTGATCCCCAGTAGGGGGCGTGCAGGAGGCAGCTGATCCATGATTCTCTCTCCTCATGGATGTTTCTAATCACTCGCTCTCCTTTCCTCTCTGAAATCAATAACAATATATTTTAAAAAGAGCCCCTGTTAGTTGACTCAGTGGATAGAACACTGGCCCATGGACGGAAGGGTCCCAGGTTCGATTCCTGGTCAAGAGCAGGTACCTCTGTTTCAGGCTCAATCCCTGGCCCTGGGCGGGGCGTGGGCAGGAGGCAACCCACCGATGTGTCTCTCTCAAACCCACGCTTCTCTCTGCCGCTCCCCCTGCCTTCCACTCTCTCTCAAAACCCACGGCAGAACGAGGGAGAGGAGGAGGAGGTGGAGGAAGGAGGAGAAGGAAGAAGAAGGAAGAGATAGAGGAGGAGGAGGAAGAGGAGGAGGAGGAGGAGGAGGAGGAGGAGGAGGAAAAGAAGAAGGAGAAGAAGGAGGAGGAGGAGGAGGGAAAGAAGAAGGAGAAGAAGGAGAAGGAGGAGGAAGAGAAGGAGGAGGAGGAGGAGGAGGAGGGAAAGAAGAAGAAGGAGGAGGAGAAGGAGGAGGAGGAGGAAAAGAAGAAGGAGAAGGAGGAGAAGGAGGAGGAAGAGGAGAAGGGAGGAGAGGAGGAAGAGGGAAGAAGAAGGAGGAGGAGAAGGAGGGAGGAGGAGGAGAGGAAGAGGAGGGAAAGAGAAGAAGAAGGAGGAGGAGGAGGAGAGGGGAAAAGAAGAAGGAGAAGGAGGAGAAGGAGGAGGAAGAGGAGAAGGAGGAGGAGGAGGAGGAGGAGGAAGAGGGAAAGAAGAAGGAGGAGGAGAAGGAGGAGGAGGAAGAGGGAAAGAAGAAGAAGGAGGAGGAGGAGGAGGAGGAGGGGGAAAAGAAGAAGAAGAAGAAGAAGGAGGAGGAGGAGGAGGAAGAGGAGGGAAAGAAGAAGGAAAAGAAGAACAACAACAACAAGAGGAAGAGAAGGCAGAGGGATCCAGCCTCACAGGAAAGACCAGAGGAAAGGAAAGGCAGCCGGGCAGCGGCCGCGCCGGCTGGGCTCACCATCTTGCCGATCATCATGACGTAGGGCCCCAGGTACTTGTTGACGCCGAAGATGTCGAGCACGCGGATGTACCAGAAGATGATGTCCACGCAGTAGAGCACGCGGCCGTAGCCCATGTAGGGCTCCCGCTGCAGCCGCAGCACCGCGCCCACCAGGAACACGGAGATGGCCACCAGGTCCGTGAGGTTCCAGTACTCCTGCAGCCACACCTTCACCTTCTGGCTCAGCTTGCCCGGCTCCGACATGAGGATCTGCAGCGGGCGCCGCGGGCGGGCGGGCGGGCGGGCGGGCCGTGGGCGGGAGGGCCGGCCGGGAGACCTCCTCGGACCCGGGGCCCACAGGGGGACCTTCCAGGGGACGCGGTTCCCTTTCCCGCTGGGCACCTCCCAACACCATCCTCTCAGGCGGGCAGAGACCTCTCGAGCTGCCCTAGCCAGTGTGGCTCAGTGGATAGAGCATCGGCCCGCAGACCGTAGGGTCCCAGGTTCGATTCCGGCCAAGGGCACAGGCTCGATCCCCAGTGGGGGGCTTGCAGGGGGCAGCCGATCCGTGATTCTCTCTCATCATGGATGTTTCTCTCTCTGTCCCTCTCCCTTCCTCTCCGAAATCAATATAAAAATAGATATACATGGTGTGGCCAGATGATGATGACGATCTCTGAATGCATACTAATCTGACCACTCAGTGTGTGTGTATATATATATTAGAAGCCCAGTCCATGAATTCGTGCATGGGGGTGGGGTCCGGCCAGCCTGGCCAGGGGGAGGGGACGTGGGCGGTCGGCCGGCCTGCCTGCTGGTCGAACTCCTGGTCGAGGGGACCCTGTGCACGTTAGCCTTTTACTCTATAGGATAGACCCGGAGTGGCCAGATGATTTTGTGCTCAGAGATCATCACCATCTGGCCGCTCGGTGTGTTATTTATTAAGAGGAAGGAAGGGAGGGGGGAAGGAAGGAAGGAAGGAGGGAAGGGAGGGGGGAGGGAACTGGTTTTAAAAGAAGAAGAAGAAGTTGTGTCTGAGTTGGCACAGGTGGGGGGGAAGCACTTGGGGAGCACTCACCTCCCGCACCTTCTCCAGGGCCAGCATCACGATGTAGGCGATGACCACCCACTCCTGCAGGCAGGGCCAGCGCTCCATGCGCACCAGGATGATGTAGTTGAAGAGCAGCAGGTAGCCCAGGTAGGAGATCTGCCGGCGGGCGGACGGGGCGCGTGAGCCGCGGGCTGGGGGCGGGGGGCCGGGGGCGGGGGGCCGGGAACCCCCGTCCCTGCACCCGGAGGGCGTGGGGGGCGGCGGCCGGGGGGCCTCACCGTGTAGAACCAGAACTTGACGATGGGCGCGTTGTAGAACTCGCAGATCTTGGTCCCGATGGGGATGCCCCTGTGCTTCCTGTGCTCGCTCTCCTCGTCCCCCTTCCTGGAGCCGGCGTCCGCGCTGGGGTCCTGGGCACACGGGGGGGCGGGGGGCGGGCGGGGGGCCGCGTGGGGAAGGCAGCCCCCCCCATCGCCCCCCTCATCGCCAGCACGCCCCCCCCCCCCCCCCCCGCCGCCCCGTCCTCACTCCGGGCACTGACCGCGGCCTCCTCCTCCCTCTCCCGGCCGTCCTCGTTCTCCTTGGACGTCTGGTAGGAGAAGTCGTCCTGCGTGCGGAACTCCAGGAGCAGGATGGTGGGCGGGAGGAGGATGCCCAGGATGACCTGCGGGCGGGGGGGGGGGGGGGGGGGAAGCATGGGCGTCTAGTCGGTGCCATGATGGCGCAGGGGGAGGTGGGGGTGCTCGCCAGGCGTGGGGAGGATGGATGCACAGGGCCCCAGTGGGCCACACGCACACACGCGCACATGCACACACATGTACACACACCCACGCAAACACATATACACACCACACACATGCACACACACGCACAGCTACACACCCCACACACATGTACGCACACGCACACACACACCACACGCACATGCACGTATGCACATACACGCACGCACACACCTTCAGGCCTGGGTTCTTGCGCACACGCAGCCGCCCCATCCACATGTCGGTGAGCAGCATCTGGCTGCAGGTGTGGGCGATGAAGTCGCGGTGCTTGGCGGCCACGGCCAGCTTGAGGCAGGTGGAGTTGCTCCAGTTCCGCAGCTCGCAGGTCAGCAGCTTCATGGCCACCTGCTCGTCCTGCCGGTAGGACTGGTCCAGCAGCTCCACGGCCAGCTGCCCGAAGTCCCTGCGCACAGGAGGGACGGGGACGGGGACGGGGTTGGTCCGGCCCAGGAGCCAGCGGGTCAGGGCTCCACCCCCAGTGGAGGGCTGTGCAGGAGGCAGCCGATCCATGATTCTCTCTCCTCATGGATGTTCCTATCCCTCTCTCCCTCTCCCTTCCTCTCTCTCTCTAAAGAATCAATAAAAATATATTTAAAAAAAAATAAACAAACAAAGCCCTAGCCAGTTTGGCTCAGTGGGTGGAGGGAGCGTCGGCCTGCGGACTGAAGGGTCCCAGGTTCGATTCCAGTCAAGGGCATGGACCTTGGTTGCGGGCACATCCCCGGTGGGGGGGCGTGCAGGAGGCAGCTGACCGATGTTTCTCTCTTTATCAATGTTTCTAGCTCTTTATCCCTCTCCCTTCCTCTCTGTAAAAAAAAACAAAAAAACAAAACAATAAAATACATTTAAAAAAAAAATCAACGTGGCCCTAGCTGGTATGGCTTAGTGGCTAGAGCGACAGCCTGCGGACTGAAGGGTCCCCGGGTTCGATTCCGGTCAAGGGCATGTGCCTTGGTGGCGGACACATCCTCAGAGGGGGGCGTGCGGGAGGCAGCTGGCTGGCGTTTCTCTCTCATCGACGTTTCTAGCTCTCTCTCCCTCTCCCTTCCTCCCTGTAAAAAACCCATAAAATATATATATATATATATATTTTTAAGAAGCGGGATGCCCGCCCGCCCCGGCCCCCGGCCAGGCCCCCGGCCGCACTTGGAGTGGCCGTCCAGGTCCTGGGACACGTCGTCCACCAGCTGGCTCTCGGCGCACTCGTGGGCCATGGCCTTGTAGAGCTTGCAGGCCACCAGGGCGCGGGCCATGCTCTCCTCGCCGCGCCGCCAGAGGAACAGCGCCATGCGCTGCCGGCGCATCAGCACGGCCCACACCGTCAGCTCGTGGAACGGGTGCCGGAAGCGGCTGGCCGCCGGGTCCTCCGCGCCGCCCTCCGCGGCCGCCTCCTTCCCGCGCTGCTTCTGCTTCCGCTTGCCCTTGGCCGGGGGCTCCTCGTCCTGCAGCGGAGGGCGGCGTGTTCCCCGTCAGCCCGGCCGGGGTTCGGGGCAGGCCTCCCCCCCCCCCCCCCCCCCCCCCCGGGAGCCGGGAGGTCACGGCTTCGGCTCCCAGACAGAGCACAGGCCCGGGTTTGCTGGCTCGATCCTCCGCAGGGGGCGTGCGGGAGGCAGCCGACCCATGATTCTCTCCCATCATTGATGTTTCTCTCTCTCTCTCTCTCTCTCTCTCTCCCCCACATCAATAATAATAATTTTTTAAAAGATATCAAGAGCCCTGGGCAGTGTGGCTCAGTGGGTGGAGCGTTGGCCTGCGGACTCAGGGGGTCCCGGGTTCGATTCCGCTCGGGGGCACATGCCCAGGCTGTGGGCTCGATCCCGAGCAGGGGCAGGCGGGAGGCAGCCGATCGATGATTCTCTCCCATTATCATTGCTGTTTCTCTCCCTCTCTCTCCCTCTCTCTCTCTCTCTCTCTCTCTCTCTCTCTCTTCTCTCTCCCCCACATCAATAATAATAATTTTTAAAAAAATAGCAAGAGCCCTGGGGAGTGTGGCTCAGTGGATGGAGCGTTGGCCTGCGGACTCAGGGGGTCCCGGGTTCGATTCCGCTCGGGGGCACATGCCCAGGCTGTGGGCTCGATCCCGAGCAGGGGCAGGCGGGAGGCAGCCGATCGATGATTCTCTCCCATCATGAATGTTTCTCTCTCTCTCTCTCTCTCCCTCTCTCTTCCCCTCTAAAATCAATAAAAATATATTTTTTAAAAACTAGAAAGAAAGAAAACAAACACGTGGGGTTGCATGTTAAACGACACCGGACGGAGACGGCACAAGCACACACCGACGTACCTCCATCCCCAGAAGCTTGAGCGCCTTCGGCTGCAGCAGGAAAGGGGGGAGAGAGGAAAAAAAGTCAGTCATCCGGGAACTGATGCTCCTAGTACACAGATCCTAGCGGAGGGGCGGCCTGCCGGCCGGCTCCGGAGCTGAGCGTCCACCTCGGAACCAGGAGGTCCCAGTCCGATTCCCGGCCGGGGCCCACGCCCGGGATGGGGGCTCCACCCCCAGGAGGCACGGAAGACATATTTTTTAAAGAAGAAGAAAGGGGAGAGAGATCCACCAAAGGACTGTGTGCATGCCTAGGGGCCTGGCCAGTGGCCGTGGACGGCAGGGGGTGGGGGCATGCGTGGGGAGGGGATGGGGATGGGGATGGGGGATGAGGACAATTA